>NC_042513.1:26324086-26584086 GCF_900963305.1 Echeneis naucrates
CAGTTGTTTTGTTTTTTTTTTATCATCAGAAATCAGCGCAACATTTCATTAATCAAAAGAAGAATATTTATCCAAACAAGCGTTATTAATTTCATCAAGCTTAAAAGTTTTATGTCTGCGGCATAGATGTGTGTGTGGCAGAATGAGTTTCTGTGAGGTCATGATGGAAATGTGACCCCAGACACACACACTCATGTATTATTTCTCTTCCTCCATGTTCCTGGACGCACCAGCTTTTACGCGAAAAGTTCGATCTTTTTTTTTTCTCCTTTCACAAAAATCTCCATCTCATCACACTTGTCTTTGTCAGCTAATTGTTTCAGAGTCTTTACTTAAGATGTGGTTGGCCACAGGTGAAGTGTAAATGCATTTTCAAAAATAAAATCATCAATTAGAGTGAATTAGAAAAGAAAGATTCAGTTATTTAGTTTTACTGCTAAATCAGCTAATGTTTCCTCCAGTTTTGGTCACACTGGATTTGTGGACAATAAATGTGTTTCAAATGAATTTTGACATTTGGTTCAGGCCACGTTCACATGGAAGTTAAAGTATTCCTGAATTTAAATGTCACTTTGAGAGAAAACATCAGTCACACCCAATCACCCAGTTTTGAAAAGTGAATCTCTCTCATAAATGAAGGAAATAACTTCTAATAAAGTTTAAAATATGGAGGTTGTATTACAACAAAACAAATAAAATATGTTAATTTCTCATTTGCTGGATAAAAAGTTCAAGCCAATTAACAATTAGCTTGAGGGGAGCAGGCAGGTGTTGGACTGTCTTTCCCATCCTGATTTTTCCTTGAATATTTTTTAATTGTGAGTTTTCTGGTGTGGCTGAGTTTCTGTATTATCTGATCATTCAAAGAAAGAAAAGACAGAAAGACACCAAGTCCTCTGAGATGAGTAAAAGCAGAGGAACCTGATTCATGAGCAGCAAATTATAATAAGGTCTCCTCACCAGAGTGTGTCCAAGAAATGTTTTTCACATTCAGGAGGAAAAAAGGTCATTGTGGGTGAATATTACATTTATTTTATTTTATTTTTTATTTTTTATTTTTTTTTGTATAACAGAAATGTATATTCGAACTCAACGTTATTTGTCTGCTTATAAAGATCCATCTGGCAGGCAGAGAGCTGCTGCTGCAGTAAAGCTCAGTGTCAGGAGAAGATCTGGATGAAGAAGGAAAAGTTGTGTATTTGGAGTAATCCGGCGGCTCGGCGCGGTGCTGGTCCTCCCGGACTGTGTGCCGGCTCTCCGGAGAACTCTCGCCGTGCGCCACTGCTGCTGCAGGTTGCGTGAGAAGCGGAGCTGCCGTCCGGAGGGGAGGGTCCCGGTCTTCTGGACAATCCTAAATCTGCTTGGTCAAGTCACGCGAAGGCAGCAGCCTCTGGAAAAGACACAAGGGTCTTAAACTTGCAGAACAAAGAGCGCAGGACGCGAGACTCCCCTCTCCCCCCCTCCCTGCCTGGGCACGAAGGTGCACATATTTGCGCGCTATAGCTTCTCTAAATGCGAGGATCTTGGGGCTTTGGAGTCATGCAATCTGCCACTCAGGCTTCATTCATTGCAGTCATGCAACACGGTGGGGCCGGACTGAGCAGCCACGGAGGCGGGAGCCCACCAAACAGCAAAACAAGTTCGGAAAAGTGGCGCTTTCTGACAGAAGGTGAACCGGCCAGCCACCGAGGAACGAGCCGCTGTCATCCACTGTTTGTCAGGATGATCGTGGCTGCACCGTCTCAACTCTAGTTTCCCTCTCTGCACATGCATTTTAATGCTACATAAAAAATAAAGCACACATCATGTTGATCTTCTTCCCTTTTTTGTGTGTGTAACATCAGCCAACGATTAGAAACGAGGAAACGGAGAAAGCATTATAACTCTGACTAAAAACTGTTTATGTTGCTAATGCACATGTCATAATTCAGAAATGATAGGAATCGTTGTTTTTGGCACTGGGATGTGCATGTGTAACATCATGTTGTTGGTGTGTGCCAGTAAAGGAGTCTGATACTGTTACAGATATATGAATGAAATGAGGATTAGTTGGCAGAACATCAGACTAAATTCACTGAAGTGTAGTGAACATGTATAAACCTGAAGTCTACACATGGTCCAAACAGAAAAAAAAAATCAAGCACCAATTCAATCGAATCAAATCATTTTTTCTTAAAAAACTTAAATATATCAAATTTAAATATATACATTTTGTCGTCTGAAGTTTATTCAGCTCTGAGTGTTTAGTCTCCTCAGTCAGACTCTAAAACTTAGAAACACAAGCTGATCCAACATGAGCTCCTCTGACTTTGAACTGAATGACTAAACTGTTGAATGTTCATTTAATTCTACAGAAAGAAACAAAACAATCACATAAACAGACGTCCCAGCGCACACTGGTTGGAGTTTGAAGCTGTCCAGACACAGTTCTCTGTAGTTGTTGTTTTTGTGTTGTTTTTTTTTTTTTTTTTTGTAGTTTGATGATGTAAACTCGCTGTGCGTCTTCAAATGCCTTTGAATGTATCTGACTTTTTGTTTCTTGTCATAACAATGAAAACCATAATGGAGGTTTGGAGTTAAACAGTTTTCACAAAGTCACAGTTCTTCATTTGACGTGCAGAGCATTCTCTTTTAAAATCAGAACTTAGTTCAATATTCAACTCAGCAATGACTCCGATTCATCAACTTTCCTAAAGTTCAGTTAACTTCTCACCGTTTTAAGAAGAAGCTATAATATTGTGTTGATTCAATTGTGGATTAAAGTAAATGTAGATAGAAATATTTAAGCAGACGTGAGTTATATTTCTGTCTGTAAATGTTTATAACCTGAAATTTTACAGATTTTTAGACACATGCTCTTTAAACTTGGTTGCATTTGAAGGTTGTGTTGTTGTGTTGTTGCTGAGCGTGATTGTGTCCTCCTGGAGATGAAACTGAATCTGATAAAAGACGAAGGTGACGGTGTGCAGACCGGCTGCATTCTCAGTGAGGCCTCAGGCTGCAGGAGTGGATGTCAGATCACAGCAGGTGAGCAGCGTTCACAGCTCGAGATGTAAAAACAAAAAACAAACAACCAAACTGCACTGCACCAATCAGTCTCTTTATCAGGCCGTCCAGACAAAGTCTGTTTCTTGGTATTAAATCTGATGCAAGACAAAAGAAAAGCAGGTTGAAGAAATGAAAAAAAGAAAAAGGAAGCAAAAGCTGATGCGATCGTGATTCTTTTCTTTCGCAGAGAGAAGCAGGAAGCAGCAGCAGAGGAAGCCCGGATGTGAGTCAGCAGTTCAATTCTCCACTTATTAAAATGATTGAAGAGATCACAGGCTACTACAGGAAGCTGGCGGCCGGGCTGCTGATCCAGAGCTGACCGCAGGTAGAGCACCAAGGTGGCCGAGCTCAGGCTGCAGGACCTGGACACCGGCCTGCAGAGTTTTGTTGTTAGTGTTTGTCCATGTCCATTAAACAGAACAGAGGAGGGGGGGGGCAGGAAAAATATGTTTTGCCCAGAGCCATTACCTCTTAAAGAATTCTTGAACATAAAAGCAGGTGTAATGACTGTAAAGGCTGTTAGTTCCTACTCACGCAAAGGCTGTCACGCACACACCTTCAGAGCAGGTGTGTTCCTCTGCTGCCGTGTGTGAATGTCTTCTGTTTGCATACCGGCGCTGTCAGGAACTTCTAGTCTTTTCTCATGATTTAGTATCAGCTAACGAAGGAATATATGCTCTAAAATCTTTTCAAAATATGTGATTTGAATATGTGAGATTTAAGAAAACGCTAGTCTGTGAACCAAAAACCAAAAACAAAAGATGGTCAGATTATCATTTCAGATTATTTTTGAACAGCCATTTTAATGTTTACTCATTTATGTGTTGAAATGTTTGTGAACTGATGAATTTCAAGGAAGTGGGAAAACAAAAACGGCAACAATAAGCATCAGTCTTTATTTCACCTGTTACAGCAGGAGCTTTGACCATCAGTCTTCGCTGTAACTTGGTGGATGAAGGAATTCCTGAGCAGCTCAACAGATCAACACACTACAGTTCAATAAATATAAACATTTGGCAGCACAAACCTGTGCAGAAAATACTCTCAACACAGCGGAAGTGTTTCCAGGGGACACAAAAAGCGACGCACCTGTTGTCCAGCATTTTGAAAAACACTTTTGGCTGCATAAATATTACAATATGTCCATGGCCGTGTATCCATCACTTATTTGTGCCCCCTTTGTGTGTTTGCTTGCTGTCCTGCATTGTTTTGCTGCGTTGCAGAGCTTTGAACCTTCCGGGCCACCGTACTGAGCTGAAAGTGAGAGAAAGAGAGAGTATGTCTGTCTGTAATGTGATCACTGAGCTGTGTCAGCTGTTTGTGTCCAGTTTGGGTCAAACTGTTGATGAATGAATGAATCTCTTGCCAGAGGCCTGGGCTGGCTCCTCTGATGAACTGAATCTGGGTGAAGTCAGTGATTATTGATGCAGCTTTAAAGTTTTCTCTGCTGTTGCCTAAATTGCACATTTAAAAGTGAATTCAAAACAAACAGAAAAACAACAGAAACACACATCGAAGGGGACGGCGGTTCGTCCGGTCAGACGTCGCTCACCAGCCTCCTGGCCTTGCGTGTGGCCCATTGAGCAAACTTTAATAGGATTATTTTGGGCTGCAGGTCATGACACCTCACATGAATGTTGCCTATGACCAAATAAAAACTTACAGAATATCCCACTCACTGCGTTTTGGGGCAGGATTCGAACGGAGCTGAAATGGGGATGACTGTTAGCTGTAAATCTTCCTTCACTGTTTTCGTGTGCACGTTATTAGGTAATACTTTGCATGCTCTGTGGTCAAAGTCCTCCGCCTGACAGTAAAACGATATACAGCTATAAAGAGTACGTCGTGGCTCCAACGTGCAGCAGCCTCTCCTGCTGGGAGTCGCTTTGATTATGTTTGATTAATTATTGATGTTGTATTCTTTCTCTTCAGGTCTATAGTGTTAATATCGCAACATCACTCTTATTTTGAGGTGAAGTGAACAATGCCACAACATCTCCTCGGAAATGCAGAAGACTGAGAGTATAAAGCAGCATAAAATGGAAAATACTCAAGTTACGTGCAAATAACCACCAAACTGTGCTGAGGTGAAGCAATTGAGTCAATATATTTAGCAATTTTCCACCACGAGCACAGTCATGTTGGGACGTCAAACCTTCAAGTAGGAGTCGTCTCATTCCTGGAAATTCCTGAAATAACTTTATATTTCCGTCATTAACTCATATGTAACAACTGAAGATGGCTTCCTTGTGGTTTTTGAACGCACACAGAAGGTGTTGTTTCTCTTTTCAGGAAAGACAAATCAAGTTTAGTATGATGTGCACTTCCTGCAGTTTCAGACTGCAGTTAAATAATGTCCGTGTACTGCTGGATTCGGTCCTGGGATAAATGTTTTCTTGTTTTTTTTTTTTTTGTAATGGTACAGATCATCAAGGTTTAATACCAAAAAAAGCAACGTGACGTATTTACAGACACCAAACAACTGGAGAAGGTTCAGAGAAATAAGAATAAAGTCATTTTTTTTTTATTTCTAATTGATGAAACTGAATTATAGGATGGAACTTGGTTTGTCTCAGGCTGCTACACATGTTGGAGGACAGACTGAACTCAAACCAGAACCGAAGTCAGGGTGATCAATAGCCGAGGTCGACACCTCACAGCTAAAATCAGCTGATAAGACTCTCACACGCAATCCAAAAGCTGCAGTGTGTGCAACCAGAGGAGAAACAAAAACCTGACCTTTTCTCATGGAGTGCGTGTGAGCGAGTGAGTGAGCGAGTGAGTGAGTGAGTGAGTGTATGGGTGGGTGGGGGGCACTGGATCACCTTCCCTTCCTGACCAGGCGTGAATACCAGATTAGTAACTGAGCTAATGGCCCCCCCCCCCTCCTTCCCCTCCACTCCCAACAAGCCTCCTCGGGCCTTATGCAAGCCCCAGCCCCAGTATTTGCTCTGCGCGGCAATAACAATAGTTGCGTGTGGAAATATCTCGGTCATCCATCTTTCTGTCACCTCTCCCTCTCTGGAGGCGCACGAAGGTGTCACAGCTGAGCTGAGCCAAGGAGCCAGAGATCACCCAGAGGAATCCCCCAAGACGGCTGCGTGACTGAGGAGAGTCATGACCCACACTGCAGGAAGAAAGTATCGACAATAAATCTACTCTGCACACACTCTCACACACACACACACACCTCAATGGCGTGGTGTTGTATATAAATATATTTATATTTTTATAATATGGATCAGTGCAGTTGAAGATGTCAAAACGAATGTTTTGGATGCATTTACTTCCCCCCAAAATAAATCAGATGTTTCAGGTGTTTAATAGTCAGTAGGTTCTGTTTATGTTGCATCATTTCTTCTCTAAAGTGTAAATATCATTTTTTTATTGTTATGGAATTTGTTCCAGTAGCCAATCTCTCTCTTCTTTTTTTTTCAATGGGGAAATAAGATATGGATAAGCTTGGCACGCAAAACAAGTCATGCATGAGAGAAATTAACCCCTCCTGCCCTCCACACACACACACACACACATTGCCCCAACCACAACCTTCATTCTCCCTGCACTGCAGACCATCAGCCTATCATAAGGGTTGATCCACAGACAGTGATGTCAGAGAAGAGGTCTCACTCCGACCGGTTTTCAGGAGCTATAAGGAGCTGAATCCTGCCTGTGGATGATAATTCAAGCTCACAACTTTTTAAATTGTTATTATTATTACTGGAGCTCAAAATCCACAGGAATCATTTCTAATCTGTCTTTTCAGGTTCCAGGGTCAGTGATTGAAGACTGTTGGCAGGTTGTCAGAAAGTGAAAGACACACCACCCTGCTGTTATCTAAACCCACAGAGGTCAGCAAAAACATGAAGCAAGTTAAATAAGTGATAAAAACAGACTGATAACAACTGGTGGTCATTAAGGCGTTTGAGGGAGTGTATCCAATCCCAGAGGAGTCAGTGTCTCTTTGAAATAGCGTGGAGGAATAAATATCAGAGACAGCAACATGCAGAGACGAGAAGGGAGGCTTCAGGCTGCAGCAGTCTTTTCTCCTGCAGAGTGGTTCCTCCCTGCAGAGGCGATCTGCGGGTTAATCATTGTGCATTGCGTGCAGACTGTGTTTGCTCGGACAGAGCCAAGGGTCGGGAGGTTGTGTACAGAAAGAGTTGAGGGAGGTATCGGGCACCCTTTTCTATCAAAACAATCAACCGGCGGTTTTTTTAGACAGCACGCTAAGTTGTGCAAAAAAAAAAAAAAAAAAAAGTTTGCACTTTTGCATTTCGAGGACAAATAAGTGCACTTTGTAGCTGAACTCTCTCACGTCTTCACTGACTTTTCAGGGAACACGAAGACCATTGTGATGTGGAATAAATAAACACAAAGATTATGAGTGAAATCTATGTGCTTTGTGATGTTTCACCTCTTTAATAATAAAACGTACAAACTAAAACCCTGAATGGAGGTTTGGGGTTCTTTTGTCTCCAGTCAGGACACTCTGCTCCTCCATCCATCACATCTCTTTACTGAAATCTAAGCTCAAATTGTGTGTTTGAACATGTCAAATCAGAGCTTGTTTTAAAGCTGTGGGATCGAACACACAAGCCAATTAACTATTTTGTTCTCTTGCTGTACACACGTTGAGCCAAAAACAACACAACTGCTGGTGTGCAGAGTGTTTCAGAAAATGGGAAAAACAAAACCTCTCTGGTGTGAACTTCTTTTCCGAGTGATCTTGATTTCACAACCGTACTTGCTGGAAGATTCTGTAGAAAACAGGATGAGTCTGCAGGAATGTTGTCCAGATCTGTGATTCAGTTATCGAGTAGTGATGATCTACAATTTAAGCTGTGACGCTGTCAGATTCCAATTAAAGAACATTAAACGCAGCATTTCTCCCCACGGTGGTGAAAAAGAGCAAAACCAACGAATACCTGCAGGTGTACATTAACAACTGTTAGAATACAGTGACCTTTGACCTGTGATTTGACTCCTCACAGGCCGAGTCTCCAATCTTCACAGTATCAATATTTAACTCCCACTGAGCTACAACAGCTGCTATCATCACTATTAATCACTGACGTTTGCATTCCATCATAACAGAAGCTTTCCCAGACTCGCCTCTCGGTGATTATTCGGCATTATTCAGCTTTTCGAGGGGCTGAGAGGACACGTGTGAGTGTCAGTGCTTGTTTCCAGCCTGTGAACGCTCCCACTGATAAAGACTGATAATGCCCACCTGGCGTCAGTTCGTGTTCTGCCTCCTGGTTTCCCAAAAATCTGTTTTTACTGCACTCCAGGTTCAGTCTGTAACACACACAGAGCTCATGCATGTATTGCGTAGCCTTTTTTTTTTTTATTCCTCCCTCAACAAAGAAGTTCAACTTTAAACTCCCTCTCCGTCTCGTTAAGCAGTTTAAGATTTTGTGGCCCAAATGAACTCGCTGCAGATTTTAATCCTGCCTGATCTTCCCCACTATTGGTCATTTCTGAGGCGCAGATGTTTGTGAGCGTTCTGCCTCCTGTGTGTGGAGATGTCGTGGAGGGTCTAAGGATCGGAAAAGAATGATTGGCAGAGATGAATAATTCCCCCACGTGAGGAAGCTCTGGTTATGCAGGTACTCACGGGGCGCTCTGGCTATCGTGTGCCAGTTCTGTTTGCCACTCGTTCATTCACCGATCGTTTGTGCATGCCAGGGCGCAGACACATTGGATTCATTACACACAGTGGCAGAACAGAGGCGGGATGACGGCACAGTTCCTAATAATGCTGATTTGACAGCGGTGTAAATTGCACAGCACAGTCATTGGCCCTCCTTTTGTACCAGGGGGAATGGATTTAATGGTGTGCATTGTGAAGCACTCCAACTGATCCCTGCGTCTGAACATGCTCTTTTATGCAGCACAGTGAGTGACAAGGAGGAGTGTGGATATAGTAACCGTCACAAGCGGATGGTTTTTTTTATATTTTTATATTTCATACAAATTAGGAAAACGTGCGTTGACTGTCCTGGCTGCTGAGTGCCGTGCTGGCATGTGTGATAAGTGAGGGCAGTAATCCAGCAGCTTGTTAGCTTGCAGGCCCTCACACAGCAGGAGATTAAAGGTGGCGGTCATGATAAGGGAATGTTAAAGAGGCACGACACAAACCACTGAGGGATCTGCCACGCCGGGCATTTAAATGTGTCGCAATGCATGTCGGCATGCGAGCTTGTCTGCTGTTGTAGGCCCGGTTGGGTGTACTGTGAGCAGGAGACGCGGGTTTTGTGTGAGAATGACAGGGGGGTGAGTCTGGCTGTTTGTTGCCAATGGGTGTAACCTGGCTTAAATAAATTTTGATCCCTGCAGGGCAGCACTGCCTGTCATCCACCCATCTCTGGGATGAGAGCATCTCATAAACACCGCTGCCAAAAAATTCTCTCCTCATCTCCTTCGCCTTCATGTTTACACAACATCCATCCGTCCACAGTCTGCATTCAGGAAAACCTCCGAGCCGACGATGGAGCTGGAAATCCCGGTCAGTGGGGGTGTGGGGGGGTCGGTGAAGACCATCTGATGAGCTGTCATGTCCCATTTGGTGAAGTTCACACAGTCTGCCCGCCAGTGCTTCATCAAATGAGGTTACAAATAGATCTGCCAACAGCCCATTACCCTGGCTGTCAAGTCAGAAATTGCTCTGATTTGATCTCAAGCCAGTTCTCATCCTCCAAATGTAATTTATGAGCAATCATAATTGTAGCAGTTAGAAAAAAAATGTTAGTGCTTGTCCTCAGGTTAATGTAGAGCAGCTTTTCAGCCTCTTTGATGTTTACGTGCTTCCAAGAAGCGAGTCGATACCACGACGAGCTCGTCTGCTGCCTACGTCATCTAAAGTGACAGACAGGCCCAAAAGATCTTCTTCTCCACCGTTCAGTCTGTAACGAGGCTTCGGTTTCCGCTGTGATCATCACTCCTTTAGGTGATCCAGTTCTGACATCAGCAGAAAAGATGGAGACTACGGCTCAGGTGAGTCGATAAAATCGCTCTCCCTGACTGAAAACATGTTCTTCTTAGGACGCTGGCTGTTTCTGCAAAATGTCCCTGTCAAAAGTCACCCTTTTTAATAATAATATCATCATGGCGTGTTTGGAGATGAAGAAATATTTCTGTGCGTGACTGCAGAAGATTCACCAAAAGTATCAATTGCTGCGTTTCTCACAAACTCTCTCCACAGACTCAGCGACGACACTTTGCAACGTGACACAATCACACAACTTGACAGTGTAAGAGGTCGACTAACAGAAAAAAGTGACAGCGCTGAGCTGAGCTGGAAGCTGCATGAGGTTCATTCAGAATACCACGACGCAACTCCAGCCACATCTCCCACAATTCCACACTGCAGCTTTAAAGCAGCGCTACGTTAGCTTGACTGGAACGGTTCCTTTGGGTTCACACGTTTAAAGCAGCTGCAGCACAACGAGAGATTTAAAGACACGTCCCATGAAATATTTGTAATTCAACATTAAATATCCTTTATTGGAAAAACTTTTACTGGACGTGAATCAAGAGCACAGATGTGCGTGCAGGGGTGAGCACCAGCATACGCCTCGGCCTCTCGTGTACAAATGTACAAACATAGATGAATAAAATAGAATCGGGAGAAAAGCTCCAGATGTGCAGCTGACACCGGCCGGGAAAAATACATCACATATTATTTCCCATTTTCCTTTTCCGTTTTAAATTTAAACCGAAGGATGTGAGTAATCTCAGCTCTCCGGGCTTCGTGGTGAGCACATAAACAATCTCGGTGCCACTCCCAGCCACAGATGAATGAAAAAGCTTTTTTTGTGAATGACAAAGTGTCATTTCTGTCCGTCTGTCACTCAGGATTTTTCACAAGCTGTTTTTTTTTTTTTTTGTCAGTTGTGTTGTAACCACTCCATGAAAATAAAGACGCACAAAGACCACACAGGGTCCCGCTTTGTTGTGTGATTTCAGTACCACTTTAAAACCAACACGTCGCTCTTCTGGCTCCCGGTGTGTGTGTCTGGGAGAGAGCTGCCGAAAGAAATCAGTTGAGTGGAATAAGTGTAATCTCTTCCTAAAAAGTTGGCTCTGTTCTGTCGACTGCTGACGACTAATGTGTCTCCAGCTCAGAGATTTCTATGGCTTGCACCTCCAAACTTATTTTTCATTGACTGTTCTGATGACTGGAGTCTGAAATGTTTATGGTCGTACAGGTTTTGGATGATCGACCTCTAACCCTTGGTTATTATTTTAACTGGGAAATAAATTCGATCTGAAGATAATTCAGAGTACCTGCAGTGTATCAGAGCACAGAGACAAAACCAAAGTTTGGGTGTTTGGTGTTTGGAGACTGAACTGTTTTGAAGTAGATGCTTGAAGAAGTCTCGATTAAATTAGCAAAAATAATGCAATATTAAGCATATAAATATATGAAATCTAACTTCATGTATTAAATATTGACGTTTTAGCACCACCGCCTGGATCTTTGGAGGTTTGTAGAAGCTTTTTTCCCCAAATCTTTCTCTGCAGCTGATTACACAACAGTGTTTACTATATTACAGATGATTTCCAGCTTTTATTTTATTTTCAGTCAAACGCTGAGCCTTTGCATGTTTGCCATGCAGTGGGGAGTGACTGCTGCAACAAAAACACAAATTCTCATCTGGGCTTGCCACCCACAAAAACCGCTCGTCATGCTGAGTGGAGCCAGAGGCCCGGCAGACAGGACTGGACCCAGATCTCACTCTGCATTTAAAATACTCACTATATAATACTAACTATGGCACACATGATTGAACAAGTCATGTTTATTTGGTGTCATTATCAGATGGTGAAAGCGAAATGTGCAGAGATCAAATCGCAGCAGGATTCAGGATCTGGAAACTGACTGAGCCTGACAAATTTTGTTTCTTGAAACTCACAAACCATGAGAACGGTGAGCATGAGTGTTTTTCAGCTGCGAAGGGAACATCAACATGGCAGCATGTTGAGGTCTGCTCCAATTAAATGACTGTTTATCTATTCACCAATAACACAAACGACACAGGCGACATCCTTGTCACAATCCAGTCCCCGTCCTCCACATGCCTGAGTTCCCGCCAAGAATGTAAATATACAGCAGCTCCTTCTTCCAGCTTTCAGGAAATAAACGTCTCGCTGCAGCAAGATATTACCTGCATGTGCCAATAAATCCATCACCTTCCTGCAGACTGAAAGCATAATGGATGTATTACGATGGCTTTAAGTGGAGACATCCGCATTCAGAATGAATCCTAACGACCTTATACCCTTTAGTTTTTTATGTGGAACCTCCAGTTTTTATGAAAAAAAGTTCCTCTCCAGAAACATTTAAGTGATCCGTATTTTGTTTCACTTGAAGGTTTGACTCAGACTCTGATGTGGATTTGGTTGTCACCAAAATCTGAACGGAGCAAACACTGTGCTGTTTAACTTGTAACTGGCAGCGGTTGTCCTGATGCAAACTTTGCATTTGGTTTTGTTTTGAACGGTCCCCGTTGGTTAGAGTGTGACATGGACGTGTCGAAAACCTGATGTCTGAACAGCCTCAGCGTCTCTGCTGATGTTTTCCAAATATACAGCATCCATGAGGATAGCTGGAGTGTTAGACCTCTTTGAACCTGCTCATATTGTGCTCATCAGATGAATTCATCCAAATCTCTCTTCTGTTCCTGCCGCCTTTCACCAAAAGACTTTTGGAGGTCCGACTTGGCTTTCGAGGTGTCGGAGCAGAGAAGACAACAGGTGTCTCTCACATAATTCAGCCTTCAACTAACACGCATCCTGAGGATGTTTTAAAGGTGGAAATAAACAAAATGCAGGCACAAAAAATCAACAACAATGCTGTCATCTCCCACTAAACGCCCCCTTTGCATAAGAGAAATAAAAATGTATCGTATTCTCGTCACCTTGAGTAATTCTCAGCTCTGAAACAGAAAAATGCACACGGGGATGACGGTAACAGTCAGAGAGGGTTAAATAGCACGGAGAGCTGTGCCAGCTTTAATTACACAGTGTTGTGTTGTTAACAAATTTTCATGACCCAGCAGGCACTGCTCTGCTGTTACCTAAACTATTATCAATAGGAGCTCTCTGTGTGTGTGAGAGAGAGAATAAGTGCTAATACGGTCCAATGTATGACATTTGGCCAAATGAAAGAAAGAGAGGAAGAAAGACAGAAAGCCACGAACATCTGATTGACCGACGGCACTGATTTACTTTTATTTTTCTCCAATTTGAGTGTGAAAGTCAACCCCTTCATAGATCAAACTGCAGAGGAAATGCCACTGTGGCCTCAGGAACAATCCATCAAAGGCACATAATGAAACGCCACCACAGCCTGGTGGTGTTGATGATTTCCATGATGGACTATAAATCAAAGCTCCTTTTTAACTGTCTGTCACACATTTTTATAAGAGCAACGTATCGTGCCTCCGTCTCCACCCAGGAAAGTCAATCTGCACACCTGTTGATGGAGGACGTGCTCACAGAGCTGCACATTTGCACGCCACAAGGTCACATTAACAAAATAAAAGCCTGAATTGCATGAATAGTGATAGCTTCACCTGAACATGAAACTCAGGAGGCCTGAGTTAACATAATGATGTTTCTCTATCTTCAATATCATAGCTTGCTTTTTTTAGAGGTGTGCTCACTGTAAAAGCATGATAATGTAATGATGGACAGTTACTTCAATTCAGTTCAACTAAATTCAACTTCATGAAACAAATATGAATATATTTAATGCTGACTAACATGCTGGTTGTTCTTCAGATGAAAGCGATGAGGATCTTCCTTTTCAGCAAATGCATCATAGTTCCTGCTTTTACCTTGAAGGAGCTGTCAAATTCACATTATTCCCCCTTTACATCCTCTTTTAATTATTGTGCCAGCAGGCAACGTTTGATGAAAATTCAAACAAGATGAATTCACTAAAGGAGCGGCCAGATTAAACAGACGTCAAGTCTCTGCAAGATGATTTTTTTTTTTTACAAGTAAACTGCCTGGAAAGTAATAAAAAAAAAAAAAAAACCCAAACAACAAACATTTGACATTCTTTAACATCACATACAGACCTTCTTGATATCAGGAAATTGAGGAACTTTTTGACTTTTTTGTTTTTTCTGACGGCATTGACAGATATTTACTTTACAGAGATCAACTACGGATTATGAGCAAGTCGAGCAGGTAACGTAATATACTTCCTTTTTTTTTTTTTTTTTTGTTTGAGTATCATTTTGCCAATGACGAGAAGTCCAGGCCAGCAGTTGGGTTGTGAATGCCTCCTGCTGGATAAATAACAGTTCATAAAAGGACGCTGGACTCTCTGGTCTCTGTCCAGTCAGTTCCAGGCGACTGCTGTCTAAGCAAGACCTTTGTTATGGTGGGAGTCATTTCATAACGCTACTGCTGTCTGCACATCGTTTGCCAAGCTCAAATTGAATTATCAGCCTGTTTTCCAAAGGAGGCCATTTGGAAATTCCACTTTTATAGATACCATTATCATGCCAGAAGCCCGGCCTGCCTGGGCCAAAAACAACAGTTTGTGATACTGCAGTGTGCGTGCGTGTGCATGTATCAGCATTGGCAAAGTGATTCAAAGTGAAAAAATAAATAAAATAAAATAAATTCAAATCAAAGTGATTTGTACTGAGATTGAATGCTCCAGGTGTGTTAAACAGAGTCGTTGCCCACTTGAGTGCCATCAGTTGATTTAGTGGTTCGTGCCGTTGCAGCTATCCGGCTGTGGTTTGGCCCAAAAATATCAACAAGCCCCAAAGTTTCACACAGCGAGCGACTGGGACGCACACAGAAGATTAACTGCCTTTGCAAAGCCAAACACTGATGTCAGGAGATGTTACGACTTGCATTTGTTTGGAAGAATGTGGAGACTGCAGGTATACAGATCATTAAAGTGATATTGCTATTTTCTTAAACCATAAAACACACCGATGTAAAGCACGCTGACAGGAAAATGAGTGACAGAGCGGCTGCTGTTTGAACAAAGTTAATTTCCCCACATTGTTCAGTGTTCGTCATCACCGTGAAATTGGCCTACAGATGTTTGGACGACCTGAGGAGGAGGCACAGCAAGTGCTAATTTAACTAATTTAGCAATAGCTGATATGTGCACGGAGGGAGGGAGTGCCTGACAAACACGCTGTTAAAATTCAGGCTGCTCATTTGTGAAGCATTAGGTCACGACCATTGGATTGGATTATGTAACAGTCTCTCCATCCAAGAGGCCCGGCCGTCCCCACCGGGTCGGATCCGAGTGACCTCCAGAGCTACTGCCCCCCATCTGCTGTGCCTCCCTGTGCTGTATTTACACCACTTGGCCTCTAAACTCCTAAATTCTCTGCGACTGAAACGCCTTTGGGGATCCAACTTTGCAGCACTGATGCCAAGTTAAATCATTTAAGGGATTTTTGTCAGCAGAAAAATGTCCACGTCAACTAAAAAGATGCCCAAAGGGGGAAACGCATGTTATTGTTTTGATTGTGCATTATATAATCAATATTTTCACCCCCATGAAACAGCTCTTCACTACACAACTACAAAAACTACTGTTTTTACATGTTTTGAACTCTTCACCGTTAAATATCTGGCTTTTTAGCTGAGCTGATATTCATCTTAAAGTGGCTGTCAAACAAAATTGTAATCTCGGCGATCATAACAACAGAACAACAGATAGAAATCAGCACAGCAGAGCCATGAGGGGAAATTCAGTGACACAGGGCAGGCTCTTCTGTCAAATGTGTCTTCATCGACCTGCTCTAAGACATACTGAAAATCACGACCCTCACTTGGACCCTCAAGGGCCTTTATAATGAAAATATGCAGTTATGTCTGCAGCAGGTCGAAGAATTGGCTTCAACAAGAAAGACAACAGGGGCTGGACGTCTTTATTTCTCAGTGCGAAGCTGCATCCGTCACGGAGTCGGTGCCTGCAGTGCATGTTTAGCCTGTCTGCCTGAATTTGTGTGCCTGTAAGCATGCTTTTTGTTTTGTTTTTTTTAAAGAAAGAAGACGACTTGTAAAAATGCTGCTGCCACAGGTCGGGTCAGCAGGTCAATGAGACTGAAAAGATGAAGCTGTTGTCCTCACGCAAGGCAATCTGCAACCAGAGGCACCGCTCTCTCTTCCCTCTGAAGACTCGCTCGTCCGGTTTTCCAAACTCTGGGCTCTGCTACGTGCATGCGAACACCTTGTAAATGACAGAGGAAGCCAAGGTGTATAAAGACCGAGCGCCCGAGGCCAGGGGAGTTTACACAGCGTGTTGCCATTAATCCGCCCTCTCAGATTTTTCTATCCTATTCTGCCATAGCCGTGCCAATCAAGTGCAACTGTCCTGTGAAGCAGAGAAGAACAACTCTCTGACTGCATTCTTGGAAGATGTGATTTTGCATTTACGCTAATTCTGCCAAGTGGAGAATCAGCTCAAATCACTTGGTTCTGCTAACTGTGAGAAAATGTGCCCTTGACCTTAAAAATGTTTGCATTGATCCATTCTGAGTGTTTCAACCAAAGAACTTCTCAGAGACTTTTAGAGCGTGTCGACAGGAGGAGAGCCTCATCCAGCAGCCCCTTTTGCAGACACCTGCCGGACAGCAGATAATACATGCTGATCATGGGATCGGTGCCGTGCTTTTGACACGGCTAATAAGTCCATTACTCATCAGACAAGCTCTGATTCTCAGGCCTCTTAGCAGCTCCATTATGAGGAGAGTGACAGAAGTCAGCCTACAATCGGAAGAAGGTGTGTCAAGAGACAAGGGCTGGAAGAGGAACAGGCTTCAGAGAGTAAACTAGAGTTCGTAGAACTCAGCCTCAGGCATGTAACTCAGATTTAAGAATGAGTTAGCGTGTCAAGATAGCGTGTCTTGCAGCAGACCACGCCTGCACCTGTCAGGTGTTCTGTGGCATGCCTGCGTTTTGTGCAGATCGTTTTTGCGTGTGTGGCTGCATGTTAGATAGGAGGACATGTTTATAAGCTTGTGTGCACCCTCTTCTTGTTGCACGCATCTGCATACCCCAGCGATGATGGACGGCCGTCACTTACCCAGGAGACACCTAAATATTTGTGAGGACGTGCAGTTGCTCACCTGCTCGGCCGGCCGGCTTCCTCGCTCTCATGGTGGCAAATTAAACTTGTTTATATAAACTGAAACATTTCTGTCACCTCCGACTATCACATCCAGCTGTGATTGAGCAATGTTTATATTTAAGTGGTTCATAATTTCTCACATCGTAATAAAAGCCATATTTGGTGACCCCTCCCAATCCCTCCCAACGTGTAGGTGAAAGATGCCCCAGCATGCGAAATCTACTAAAATCTACTTCCTGTCAAGTTGAAATCTCAAATTTCAACAAATGACAGAGTGAAAATAACAAAGAGTCAGGTTGTTGTCTACTTTCTCTCTGCCAGCTGGTGCGTTGCCCTTTTTTTTGGTTTTTTTTTTTGTTTTGTTTTTTCCATGATAGACAACCTAATAACACCACAGCTGTGCTTCTTCTTTGTCAGTCTGTTTTTTTTTGGGTTTTTTTTTTTTTTGCCAAAGCTCACGACTCTTCATGCAGCAATTATGACGCAATTTCTCACACTGATTATTATTTTATACCACTCTGAATAAGCAGAGCTGAAACCTGAACCTGGTCTGAGTGTGAAAACACACAACTGCAGGGCATCAACAATGTTTTTTTTCTGGTAATAACTGCCAGCTGCCAGAAGTTGATGCATTGCTGGAAAATCCAACAATTTTGATCTGAAATATGATCTGAAACTGTGGAGATGAATTTATCACAGAGAAAATCCTTTAGCATTACTCCTTCTAATTTGTTCCATTATAAATATAAAAATGTTAATTAGTGTGGCGTTAAAACTATCACATTTCATCTCTGCTTGTATTTCAGTCCCATTTTTTTTTTTTTTATCCTGCAGATGGATGAGATTTCAAATTCAGAGAATTTTATTCCGGGAAAATTTTGTTGCGTGCGTGAAGTTCAGGCCCAACCTGACTGACTAGTCTCAGATTCTCCCGAAGCCCCACAGTCCAAACATCATTTTGTCATATCTGGGATTTCTGTGGGTGATGAAGGCCGATCTGACCGAGATGGGCCCCACGTCCAATAATCTGTGCTTTCTGTACTCATGCTGCTGCTGTTTGAAGACTGAAGAATATTTCTCTGCTTAGTTTCTTGGAGGGGCGACAGTGAGAATTCAGGGAAGCTTCAGGAAAGCCACATAAAAATAATATCACAAGTTCTTCATGTCAACGTGAGAATTTATATCAGGACTGAATGATCCCATCGAATATTCAAATATGACAAAATTCTGTTTTTCTTCTGTCGTTCTTTAAGTCAATGCACCTTATTTCTGATTTCTCTTTTTAACTTAAACTTAAATCTCGACGTTAACTGATGTCAGGACAAACGTCTTCCTTTGCTGTAATACTGTGAAATGGTGGCTCATCTATCAATCCCTAAATACATGAAAACGTGATCAAGGCTTTCTCATAACTGGAGACACTGACTCAGAATCTTTCTGACTAAAGAAGAATATTTTAATGTTATTCTGAATGAAAGGCAGAGAGAAAAATAAAACATGCAGATCAACAGAAGAGCTCTTAATAACAGTGTTCCTTCAACTGAACGAGCAATTAAACAGCACATATGCATTTCCAACACACAGTTCTGCATGTACACACACATACACACATTCCTCCAAATATAGACGCACACATATTAAACACACACACACACACACAATCTAAACGTCCAGACTGTGTCTTTAATGACAGCTCTGCCGTGCATGACGTGTATTTATGGATGGCCATAGTGTGCCAGTGCGGAAATTCTTCTCATACTAGGAAACATCTGGGCAAATTTTATCTGTTGTGTCTTTATTCTCATCTAAATATGCCAGCAAATAGTTACACAACTCTTTTTCACAGTAGTGCAGCATCAGCACAGTCTGGCACCTGCAGGGCCGCCTGGATCAGAACTTCTCATGTCACAGATATGATTGTCTGAAGAATTTAAAAAGATAACAGATAAATATCGGCCAGGTAATAAGGAGTAAATGTTTGGCGGGACAGTTTCTGTTGAGTGGGTGGCGGACAGATCCTTTGTCTCGTTGGTATGTGAACTTTTTGCTTCAGACTGATCTCTGTTGACCCCCTCTCTGCCGCCCCCCACAGGCCGAGGGGAAAGTTTCTGTTTGCATGACAAGTGGTGAAAGAAATAAGATAATCTCTTTCCCTCTCTCGCTGACATGGTTCTTAAATTGTTTCATGTTGTTTTTCCTGATCCTGGTTGCCCCGGCAATGACTGTAGCGTGAGCAGTGACCGCACGACAGGGGGCGGAGCTGTTAGGTGAGAAGCCTGTCAAGTATAAAGAACAAACACACACTCACACACACGCCTGCATACACGCACAAGAATGGTGGAGTTTACCGAGATGTGCTGGTCGGGATCAAACACTCCATGAAGGCCATAAAGCGTGAGCAGATCAAACATCTTTTTCTTTCCTGAGCAGACTCCCCTGAGAGGCGGGTACGAGCCCGGGCAGACCCCCTCCTGAAGGAGGCCTATAATTATCCCCCAGCTGTTTACACCGAGGCGTTTGACCTTTGACCTCTGATGCTCACACTTTTTCATAATAACACCCAGCCACGCAACAGCTCAGCAGTCAGTGACGATAATGAGCCGGGTCACATAAATGCCAGCATGGACTTTCTTTCCCTCATAACCTACATGTTTGGGAAACTATGAATATTTCTGGATAGTAAATATCTGAGGACGTGCTGATGTGAGATCTCCATGCTGCAGAGATGCAACCTAAAGTCTGAATTACTGGAGGGGTATATCTGTGACTTACCACCCTCTGCTGGAGGCAAAAAGCTTCTGCTCAGCGACCCTTTGGCAGCTGCTTTCCAGACAAAAGTCTTTAGATCTGATCTGATCATCACACTTGTTGCTTTTTACGACATTTGAACTGGAGGAGAAACACACATGAATCCTCTCTCTCCATTAAAATTCACATAGAAGAGCCTTAACTGCAGCTGCTCATTCATTTTTGTGTCAGCAGACAAACAAACAAACAGGATGATCCTGATCCTGCATGAATGTGCCACAATCACAGAACTGTGATGAATCTTTTTGATTGTTTTATACTCAGGCCTGCAGCTCCGCCACTCTGTCGGTGAAAAACTGTGACGCTTAGGTGAGCATTCACAGATTTAACAAAGATATATTGGATATGCATACATTTCTGGTTAGCATAGAATGAATTTTCTAAAGTTGTTGTGCTTCCTCTTTGATTCCAGCTGTCATGCTAAGCTAAGCTAACTGGCAGTCATTGTATCAGCTCCATCTTCTCCTTCATCCAAATATGACATTTTTTGATGCACTGACCTTTGACCTGTATTGTTGACTCATTTTGATTTGATGACTCAGAAAGAAAATAAATCTAGATTTAGAGAAACCCTTATTGAACGATAAACTGAACTGTCTTTCCTCTTCATGTCCTGAATCTATGAAAATATGCGATCCATCCTCAACCTCAGCGTGATACTACTTTAAAATTGATTCCCTTTTTAAGCTGGCCTTCACTTTTCATTTATCCTTTTTATTTTTATTTTTTTATTTTTTTTTAAACATCTGCACATTGCAGATATATTTACTGTTGGAAGAGTGCCTGTCTTGCATATGTAAAATTTCTTTCAGATTATATTATGAAGAGTAAATGTAAATGTTCTTGTTCTTATAAAATCAGACTTGAACTTGTCGTCTAAGTTCTTTAATTGTGCAGTTTCAAAAATACATCAATCCACCAGCAGAACATTGGGATGGTCCGTACTCATGAATCTGTTTCTGAAGATGGCTCAGAGTGGAGAGGAGCTGCAGGCAGGTGCAGGAGGCTCACAGTGCGGGCCCTGGCTCTTTGTAGCGACGCCCTGCAGGCAAACTGTCAGCGGCTGCAGAGCCTCTGTGGGTAGACTCAGGAACAGGAAGAGATGCAGACGATAAAGTCCATCGTTTGAAGTGGTTCAGCTCAGAGACTCAGACATGAAGGCTCATACGGCGTCTTTCTCACTGTGTCCTGCACGCACATCCTTCACTCACAACGCAGCCCTCAGAGAGATTTTGGTCCAATTTCTGATTATGTAATCTGCCTGTTTGACAGTCTGTGGCAGTGTGCAGAAAGCCAGGCTCCTCACCCAGTTTGTCCCATCTGGGATTTTAGGAATTATTTACATGTAAGCACTTCGTCCATCATCATCATCCTCTATCGATGAAGGGAAGAGTCCAGGTTGGTGATCGTGCAGCTGAGTTTGAATGTCTGCGACCGTCCAAAGTCAAGTATTGAGCATGAGCTCTCCTTGTCCGGAGCCCCACTCTACAGAATCCACTTCCCCGCTGGACTGAGGAGGACCTTCCAGAGAGATCGTCCTCCGCTCCCCAAACACCTTCTCCTGCAACTCAATGATGTCGTTGCGGATGTCGGCCATCATGAGCAGAAGGAAGTCGAAAGAGCCGGGTGGTCCCTGAACACAGAAGGGAAATGGTTAAAAGAGCCGACTTTTATTTTCCACTTTGATGTTTGATGGTTTCCCTCCACACGCATGTGGTGCACTTATTGCACTAATGTTACCAATATCTACAACCCAACAAAACATTTTCAGCATATCCTAAAATAGATCAGCAAATCATCCAAAATTGAGATGATGATACAGAGACAACAAACCTTTTGAGTTTGTTGATTATTCCTGAAAATATTAAATATAAAATATGTGAAGTAAACTTACAGGTGGCCCCCTCTGACCCGGAGGTCCTCTGTCACCCTGCAACAGAGAAACAGCACAAATGACACAACGGACCTACAGTGAGACACGGTGTGGATCAGAGCTGCTGCTGTTTGGATGTTTCCTGCTCCAACACACCTGACTAAGAAGATCAGCTCGTCATCCAGCTCTGCTGAGCAGCCGCTCATTTGAATCAGGTGTGTTGGAGCAGGGCAGCAGCTCTGGAGACCCCGAGTGTGGAGCATGATGTACGCACAAACCACCAACAGAGAAACAGGCATCTCTGCCTGATCCTGTAAGCCGCGTTTGTCCCTTCAGTGTAATTTAAACTGGCGACACCGGGTGGCGACAAACACAAACACACACCAAGTGAAGAAAGTAAAGAGGTTATAATGACCTTCACCCCGTCTCTTCCTGCGGCCCCTGGCGGTCCCTGCGTGGAAGAACAGACATGGACATGAGGTGACCTGCAACCTTTTAGACAACAACAACACCTGCAGACTGCAAAGAGAGACTCACAATCAGGTGTCACAGTAACACAACAAGGAGAAATAAGACCAGTGAGTGAACCTGAGGACCATCAATCAGAGCATGTCTGGTCCTGACCAAGGTCTGATCAATAACACAACTGCTGCCTGACTTCCATTTGGTGACAGCAGTTTAAACTCTTTAAAAAATCACAACAGCACGGTGTCATACGCAACGTGACTGTGCAGTCGGCACATAATTGTTTGGAGGAAAGAGATCAGCTTTGATTTATTGATCAGCAGGCCAGAGGGCTCCAAAGTAAAACACTGTCATAACACAATGAAGTGAATGTTTACAGCCATTCATCTCCACAACACAAATGTGATTATGCTGGATTTTGTTTGTCATGATAGGAAAAATAAATCCTTGTTTCATGATTTGTTGTTTTGTGACAGTTTGTTTCTTTTTTTCACTGTGTTGATCTGGACTAGAGGATCTTGTGGTGAGCCCTGAATCCCAGATCCTGGAGGTTTTCCTTACCACTGGGCCCCTGCGTCCTCTCTTCATATGTTTGTGGTCAGGCTCTGGACCCATCGGTCCCATGTCCCCCCGAGGGCCCCGAGGACCGGGTGGGCCCCTCTCCCCTGGGTCGCCTCTCCTTCCTGGCTCTCCGGGGTGTCCTGTGGGGGGCAGACGGTTCAGGTGGAGATCATTATAATACACAGCAACACAGTTTCATATGAGGAAACATTGCTGCTCACCTTAACGTTGAATCAAACTTAAACTAGCTAAATTAGCTGAGCAGCTTTTCTGGTTGTTGTTTTCTTCCTTCGTCTTTTTGTTTTTGGTATTTGAAAATGGTGATATGATGATTGTACACATTTCATTTGTCTCAGCCTTACCTGGTACCCCAGGAGGTCCTGGGGGGCCGGGGAGACCAGACAGACAGGGACCATCAGGGCTTTTTCCTCCCCTCCCCAGAGAAGGCTTGTCGCTGCTGTTAGCCAGACCAGGTACCTGCAGACCGTAATGTGATGATGATGATGATGATAGCTGTTTCTGGAGCCAAAACAATTTAATTCAGGCGTGTACAGAGTGACTTGCCTGGTTTGGTGACTGCGTGTTGCCCATCCTCAGTTTGAGCTGCAGTAAACTGTTTTTCATGTTCATAAAATCCTGGCAGGTGAACGAGCAGGTGCCAGAACTCATCAGGGTGTCGGACTTCCCCGACGAACTCACTGCAGGATGAATCATTTACATTTAAACACCTTTTTCCTCCAGACTCAGACAGGACGTCCCATAAATCAGGGGCTGACAGCAGGAAGCAGAAACTCACAGTTGTGCACGGGGATGCAGGAGTGCTGGTCGGGCGCCAGGATGAAGCCGGAGCGACAGCGACACAGGAAGCTGCCCATCGTGTTCACACACTCGTGGTCGCACACGATGCCTCCTGAGTGCTCACACTCATCGATGTCTGCGTGGGGTGAAGTTTAGAGGTTTCTATAATGATGGACTCATGTGGTGACGTAGGAAACAGGTTTGGATTCATCTTTTGGGAATTGTTCAGGCCTTTGTGTAACCTTTAAGCTCTCGCAGGTGGTCTTGTTGTTTCCTACTTTTACTGTTTTAGTGTGTCTTTGTGCATCTTGATATCTGCTCCCTGTAATTATATTGAGGTGTATTGTTTTATTGTTTTGTCTTGCTGCTGTAAATCCACCTCATTCATATCTTGATCAGATTTGTCACTTTTATCCTCCCAGGACTTTGTCATCAAAACAACAATGCTAACTTTTTCTCTACAAGGGCCTGGCGTCCACATATGAGGCCGTTGTACTTCCACTTAGTGGTGGCAGAAGAGTATAATACATTACAGGTTAGATTCAAGATGACCGACAACACACCGGAAAGAGAAGGTAAAAATGCATGTCATGCAAGAGTTTTGTTCTTCAGAGGTTAAAGGTGCCATTCAAACTTTACTTTTCATAAGATCATTACTTTACATCAGGTTCCGCTGCAGTTCCTGCTGGTTTAGGCAGATTTCAAAAGAATTTAGAAATTAATTGGATAGATTGGGAAGCACGGCAGCAACGTGGTCAGCTCTGTGGCCCCACAGCAAGGAGGTCCTGGTCGGGTTCCAGGCCTGGGGCCTCCAGACCACTCTAAACTGAGTGGTTGTTGGTCTCTGTCTGCAGACCTGTCCGGGGTGAGCTGGGATTGGATCCAGAACCCCCCGTGACCCGGAAACAGATCAGAGGTAGAAGATGAAGGAATGAATCTGAAGCTAAAGAAGCAGCAGGACTTTGCTGCTGCTAACAACAATACTGCTGTTGTGTAACGAGGCAAAAGGGTTGTTGTGTGTTTGCAGAACCTCTTCAGAGTAAACTCAGATTACAGTCCAGAAAATCTGGAGACATGCAAAGCAGTAACAGACAGTGGAGGTGGGAGGGGTGCTGACCCAGACAGTAAGGAGATTTGTGGTTGCGGTGTCGGTCTCGGTCGAAGCGATAGCCGGGGTAACATGTGCAGACTACTCGTCCAAAGTTGTCGGTGCACTGCTGCTCGCAGGGGGAGGCAGCACAGACATCCACGCCTACAGACGGAGAGAGAGACGGCAGAACATGTTGAAGTTATTCAGGATCGCCGTCTGAAAACCAAAACACAGCTGTAATCAGCCATGAACATTACTGCTCTTTATTACCACCACCTCCCTTCAGTCATAAAGCCCCCACACCCACAGGTGGGAACTGACCGGTAAACCTGGAAGGCAGCTGCAAGAAAAGAAAACCCCTTTCTGATTTTTTCATTCATTCATTCCTTCACTCCTCCCTGAATGAAGCAGTCTGCTGAACATCATGTTCGTAAAATAAAGCTATCCATCACTTTGTGGGATCACTGACAGAAAATTGTGGCCACAGTTTATCTCACACTCAGAGGATAAATACAGTGTACCATATAATCTATAACCCAGATATCTGCTGGGAAACGGGCCTTGTAATGAGTGGACTTTGTTTCTGGTGAGTTTCAGATTTCATTTTACGGTTTTATTGACGGGTGATAAGAAAAACTTCATGGTCTTACAGCGGACAACGTCAGACTTGGCTGCATGTTAGGAGGCCGCAGAAACGCCGCCTGGTCTTTACGCCTGGACGAAAGGCTCCGGGCCCAATCAAAGCTTTTCACATCGAATGGGAAACCCAGATCACGACTGAGGCCTTCATGGGTTCACCGTCAGAGTTCTTTCATTGAGGAACAGTGTCCTCTAGTGGAAAACGGTTCTTTATCAGGTGTGATGTTTACAAACTGTACATCCTGTATGATACAATTTAAGAACTGACACCAGACTCAGAGTTCCTGCTCTTGATTATGTAAATTTCACATGAAGCAGGATTTTGTTTTATGTGGATGACCACAACAGAGCCGTCACGGCTGCCTGTGCCAAAACTTTGGGCAAGTTTTATAACGGCTGGTATGTTTCTTGTTTCAGTGGAACCTGCAAGTTATCTGACAGACCTCCTTCGACATTTAACACAATTACTACAAATTGAAGGAGGCCAACCACAATTTGCCTGAAAAAATTGAAAATGTGCTCTTCACATCCTTTTTGGTGAAGTGTGTATAAACTGCTGAGTTTGAGAAAACTCAGATTAGGAGCATGTGAGGCTGACACATTTAGAAGATGGTGTGTTTATGGTTTACCTACTTTCAGGTATGCACTGGCCCATCACAAACCGGAATCCATCACAGCATTTCCTCCTGAAAAGGTAAAAGAGCAAAACAAAAACAGGGACAGTCACCAGAGGCTTGTGTTTCTATCATCAGTGTTTAATCATGAACAAATATTCAGGTTAGCTGAAGAACAAAACTCATCATCAAACATTATGTACACCTGCACAAACCTGCAGGAATCATGGAAAAATAGGTCAGTCAGGTGTTTCCTGCTCAGCTCCACAAAAGAGTTTGGATTTGTTGCACGAGGAGTCATGCTGTGTTAAATATAATTTACTTTAACGCTACGAGTAATCAAGAGGACACTGACAATCAAAGTTAACTCTCCAAAAATATGGGGTCATATTCATAGAAGCTTTCAGGAGGTCCTCATCCACAACGAAAAAGCTTTGCTTGATGAACTGCTGAAGAAGGACACTTAATCCTGGATTTAAGACCTGAATCTGTCCGCACACTAACTGTGAGTCCTTCAGAGTGTCTGCAGGTACGAACGAGCCCGGTTAATGTTCCACTAACTCAGAGGGGAGATCCTGCACCAACAACAGGCCTGCAAAACCCAACCGTCGCAGCAGGACATAAACTGAGAATGAATTACGTGCAATGAAAACACTTCTGTGGTCGTTTCTGCACCGCACACAGTTTATATAAATACAATTACTGCAAACACGTATGAGCTCCGAGAATTTCGCAGACGTGTGAAGGCTTCTGGACTGTTCCCTGATTTTCACTCCAACGGTTAACGTAAACATATGTGGAAGAGCAATTGCAGTTTAAGCATCACTTATTCTGATTTGTCTAATCTCTCCCTGGACGGTACTCCAACTCCGACCCAAACAAACAATCAGGACCTTTGAGTTAAAATGGGATTGTCTTTTTCGTCTTCCTTTGCACACTCTGATTATTTATTTATTTTTTTATTTGTTTTTTTTTTTTAAGTACAAAATTGTGCAATAGATACTGGGCAACATGTTAGCCCAACACTGATTTATGGTGTTTGGCCATGACAGCCGTCCAGCATTCCTACAACAATCCACCACATGTTACAGACATTACAGTTAGAAAAACAGGGAGGAAATAGCTCAGAAACTAGAGCAGCACTGCCACGCAACAAATATCCTGCACACAACCTGAACAAAAAGAGGAAGAGAAATGCAAAAGTCCTTTAAACTGCATGCTGTTGCCGGAGGGGCTGTAGCACGCTGCCGCACTCAGAGCCCCCTCAAGACAACAAGTTGCTTTTATTCTCCTCCAGCCTCCATGCAGTGTAACCCTAAATCACTCCTTCACCCCCCCGCCACCTCCTCCTGAATGAAAAATAACCTATAAAACAGTGAGGCTGGCCCAAACTGATGAGATCCAGATGAGAGCAGCTTTAATCTGCAGAGCGTTGAGAGGGACAGATCGTGGCGGGCACGGAGCTGAGGTGGAGACCGGAGGCCGGACACCGACACGATCGTCGTCAGTCCGACAATCAGTCCATCAGTCCGTCGCCTCAGCTGGGGTAATGTGTTACAGATGCAAAGTCTGTCAAAATCTATACCTTTTTCATCAGGCTGGTGTAAAACAAGAGTGTTTTTCTGCCATTATCAAATCAAATCTGTGAGGAAGATAATCAAACTTTAAGAAATAAGATTTCAACACGTTTCACATGCTGAGATAAACATGATTTGTTAATGGTAAGAAGAGAGCGTCCAGCAGCAGGTGTTTTACAGACTTCAGTGACATTAAGTCATTTCAGGGACGCCAACTGATTTCATGGCAACTTCAATAAAATCTGCAGTACAATCAGTGATTGTTGCTTAATTTGTTTTTGCCTGTTTATCTCAGTGTAGAGATTCAGTCTGATGCCAAAATAAATTCTCCGTTTGACTCTGATGTTATTGACATTATTTTCATGGTGCTGCTCCCGAGACAGAAAAATGGCTTGAGGTCAAGAGAATAGTTGACTTGTTTTGTGTTACTGGAAAGTTTGAAATAAAATTTCTACAAAACAATCACAACAGTAAAATAAGTGAAGGTGAATAAAACCAAACCAAACCAAACATGCCGGCAGGTGAGGCAACGATTTCCTTCACTTCTCAGGTGACTGTGTTTTATCTGGTCCCTCTTTTTTTTTCCTCATGCAAATGTAAAGCAACTGTTCACTTTGGTTCCCAAAAGTATGGGAGAAAATGTAAAACCAAAAAGTCAGGGATCACCCAGGTCAGAGGGAGTCATCCTCTGAGCACCATGAATGTGTCCACACTGAGACCTCCTTCATACGGAAACATCCACAGATATTAACAGATAACAGATTCTAAATAACAGAAAAGCCTCCACATCCACAGGCCGCCTGTCTGTCAGAGATGTAGCAGCCTCAGCAGCAGCAGCCCCCCACCATGGACAGGATCTTTGTGGGGGGGCGAGCCAGCAGATGACGATGGAAGAAGAAATGAGCTGTATGTTTTTGTTTTGGAATGAGAAAGTATGCTGGTCATGCTCGGTCAACATGACTCTAAAACACACGCACACACACAGTGGAGTAAAATGAGCTGTGTCTGTGCGTGTGTGTCTGCGCGCACATCTGTTTCTTTTGCCAGTATGTGTAATAGTTTTAGAAGTTCTATTAGAGTTATCATAACGATTGAAAAAAATTCCCCAGGACAAACAAACTGTGTGCGGGCGTGTTCTTGTTTGTGACTCTGCAGCTTGTGTGAGTCTGTGTGAGTCTGTGTGAGTCTGTGTGAGGGCTGGGATACCATCCACTAATTGGGTACAGCCTTTTAATGTCAGTCAGGCCTTATTAGTGAGAGCGATCCATGACGCCAGCAGACGCCGTCTCTCCCTTTTCTTGTCCTCTCTGTGCACTTTGCTCACTCGCCGTGCGTCCTTTCTGTGATTTGAAACATGTCCGTGTTCGTTCGGGCCGCTCGATCCGGCCTCTCGTTTTGCAGCGTTGCTCCGCCGGTTCACTAGTTGTTGACATAATCTCTGTCTCTCTGCCTTCTCCTCAGCCTGACATGTTGTTGGCCTCGCTGCTGCCCTTCCTACATGAAACTGGACGAGCCGTCTGCTTTTTCCATCTTTATTTCATTCATGTGGTATTTTTTCTGTCCTCTTCAGGCTGACTGTGTTCAGGAGAGCTTTCACATCAAAGCAGTAAACTAGAATATCTGCATCCTGGATTTAGCATGTTGATTCTCAAAGAGCCCTTATTTGCTTCAGGACTGTCAAACGATAAATATTTTTTAATCAGATTAATCGCAGGGTTGCTGTAGATTAATCACGATTATTCACCATTCCTGGATATGACTTAAGAATTTTCTCTGTATATTACTGGAAAAGAAGGAGGATAAAAATGTGAAACTTTTGTTTTTTGAAGAGTTGCTCTTCTCTTTTAATTAAATATGGTTGGCTGATTGACTGATTGGAAAACATCACAGTTGATTTTTGGGCTGCATTAACAAAGTAAGGCAGTTCTCACTTCTCTCATGTATCTTGATTGGGAATCGAAATCAAATCAAAAATCACTTTGTGAAGTTGCGTTTTAGATTTATTTCAAATCCAAAGAAGTCTAACGGGCTGGAATGTCTCTTCAGAAATTTGGCTAATGAAAGTTTATCATCATCATAAGTGAAACAATTCGTTCGAAACAGGAAAATGCTGACAGCAAGTTAAGGGCGCTGCAAAGCGACAAAATGGTGGCACGCGTTAGATGCGATTAAAAAACGTTTAATTGAACACAATCAAGGCGTTTACATTGCTTCACAAACCTAATAAATAAATGGATGATGGACAACAATCACTGTGACAAATTGTGTCAGCTGGAAAAGACTTGGTTGGCTTGGTTTGGCAAATGTTAGCATTGGAGCTAGCTGGTAGCATGTTAGCATGCTAATGTCTCAGGTTATTTATTTGAGTAGAATGACCACACAGTCAAGGCTGCTGGCTGCTGGCTGCTGTTTGCTCTGCATATGTTTTCTCTTGTGTGTGTCCTATATTGTGCGGCTGCTGTATTATATTGTGTGCATCTGTTTCTGGTTTGTTTAATTTATTCTGTGTTGACGTTTTCCTCTTTAGCGCAGCACATGGCAGGACTAAAACCTGGACTTTTGGACTCATCTTATTAACTAACATGGATCGTAACGGGTCATGCAGTATCTGTCGGCTTTCGTCTGGCCTTCATTATTGACTGCTCCGGTTTTGTAAACATGCATAGAAATTCATATACAAGCTGAACGGCAGCAATTTGCACATTTTACAGCTGATTAGCTGCATTTGGAAAAATACACCAGTGGCAGAGATGTTTGCAGAGAATTTGGACTTCTTCTCTTGGCTCTCGCTGACACACTGCCAGTGTGAATGTCATTAATTGTGACTGCTGGGCTTCTGTTTTTGACAGATCATGCAGCGAAACCGTAATAAATTAAATCAAATAAGAAACTGGACATGGATTGAATACAGCAGAACTGATTTTGGTCTATTGGAAATGCCTGGACTGGCTCGGATACAGATTCTGCTGAGAGCTTTGTTGCGTTCAACAGCCTTTTCCTTCCAGGGATAAAACGATCCCTCAGTCATAAATAATCTTTAAGCAGCAAAATGATTCTTGGTGATTTCCAGCAAGACAAAAATAATCAGGAATAAAATCTAGCATGTCATAAATAGTCCACGCTGAGACTCCAAATCAAAGCATCCTAAAGTTCACCCCCTGTCGACCCCCCTCTGGCCATCGGGTACCATTTTTCTCCCATCAGGCACTGCTCTCGCCTGAGGCTGAGTCGCTACCTGCAGTCAGACCTCGCACTTGACTCCGGTCTGCTGCCAAAATCAGCATGGAGGGACTGAAGAAAACCCTGAGACAGGATCCAGAGGCAGACCTGGGCCGGGATCACTTTACAGCGAAGATTATGTGCTTTAGAAAGAAAGGGGTCTCCCTCCAGAGGGGGAACGCTGGCTGCTTTGCCTTCCCATCCGGTGTTACAATGATTTATTTGTGCATTTACAGGCAGGAATGTTCTACAAAGACGGGATATTCATTATGGCAGCTCCTGGTCCCCCATAATCTGCATGATGCTGCAGCCACTTCAAGGTGTGAGGAAGATCATATATTCTCTTTTCATTACTTTATGAAATAAATCATTTGAGTTTGAACACCAACTTTGAGGGCCGATCCGACGCGGAGGAAATGCCACAGGTGACGAATGAAGGAGGGCGCTGACAGGAGGAAGAGGACGACGGTTAAAAGACAGCGATGAGGGTTGCTGTCAGCTTACTGGGTTCTCTCCAAGGACTTCGGTGGGAGGAACACAGGAAGTGCAGCTCGTTGGAGGTCAGCGGCCTTTTCTCACAACGGGACAGGAGGCCGGGCCATGTGTGTGTGTACGTCTTGTCATATTGATGAATGAATCTGACTAGATGTAGCTTATATGTTACAACTACAGCATGCTGTATTCATCAGCCGTGCTGTAATTGATTTATTTGCTCGGCAAAGCTCAAAGTTGTAAGCGATTTCACACTTGGCTTGTCGTGCCGCGTGTGATGGCGTGATGAAGGATTACGCCGAAACACATTAGCACGATGAGCCCAACGATAAAGCTGTGGTAATTCTGCGGGTCACAATTCACATATTTTCTCATGTGAAGCTTTTGTTTTTGTCATTTCAATGCGTTGTTGTTTTTTTTAATACCCAGTGAAAGCACATTCTTTACACATAACCTTAGCTGATTTCTTTCCATCCATTCATTCAAAAACAAAATCCAGCTTGTTGAAAGACAAAAAACATCCAAACATCCTGAATAAAATCCAAAAAACTAGTTTGTGTGCGTCAGCTTCCTCTTAAAGGCGCGAAGGTGTCGAGCTCGGCCGCATGTTCAGCTCTTTTGTTGTTAGTGTGTGTGTGTGTGTGTGTGTGTGTGTGTTTTGACTTGTGTGAGTATACACATGTAAAGGTGTTAGCATGGTGGCTCCTCTGTTTATTTGCTCTGCCAGTCCACTTCCAGGACCCGGGCCTCAGGGGAGACATCAGAGGTCTGTTCTAACAGAGAGCGCTTTGACTGGGAGCACAGGAGGTCTGAGCCACTTCCACCAGAATACAGGCTGACCTGGACTCTTCCTCCTCCATGTTATGCCTCATCTCCCTCGCCTCATCTTTCCATCACTCCTATTCTCCCGTCCCGACCCCCTCTTTAAAAATACTGTTGTGACTGATAACTCTGTGGATCCTGGTTTTTCCCACATTAAGGGAAGATCCTGTTCTTGTTGTCGTCTCTTGCTGCTTGTTCCGGGTCGGCAGGTGAAAGAGCAGACGTATCGGAGCGATTCGAATAATTCCCATCTGTCCGTCGCTCATAAATGGCAGCAGCTGACGCAGAGTCGGTGGTTCTGCTGATTCTAACTCTCCAGGTTTACTGAAGTTACACCACATATGAATCCGTGGCTGTCATCGCTTCACACACATCCACATGCTTTCTTTACTTTTATCTGACGTTAAAAGAATAGTTTGACATTTTAGGAAATACATCATTTGTTTTCTTTGGTGAGAGTGAAAGATGAAATTTGTTTCCACCTTCATGTCTCTTTGTCTCAACAAAGTGGGGGACATAATTTCTAAAAGGAGATATAGACCCTATTATTATCTTTCTTTATATCCAGAACATTTGTGTTTGGCTGCTCTTTAAAGCCATTGTCATCTGACAACACTTGTCAGATGCTGCAGTCTCTGCTCCCAGCTGTTCATTTTTACCGAAACATCCTGGCTCCATTTCCTTCACCTCCCTCCACTTTCTTTAGCCAGTGAACTTCCCAAAAGTAAGATGACTCGCAGCGAATCATCTCATTGGAATGGTACTTGAAAGGGCGCGTGTGAGCCCAGACCACTTTCTTCATGATTATCCATCACACACAGGACCTCAGTCACCACAGAGCAGATTTCCACTGAAACGTGACGGAGGAGGAGGATGATGAAACATCCACACATCCTCAGCTCATTGTGACATTCTGTAAATCGCCCGATGTTATTTCGTCACGCAAGATTTCCCCAAAACCACTGAGCATTTTTTAATGAAACGGAAGGCGAGTGATTCACTTTCACATTTCATGCCAGGATTCAAACTGCGCTCACTGCTTTGGCTTTATGTTAAACAGGTTTGTAAGTGCTCTCCTTGTTTTATCTTGTGTCATGATTGTGTGCGTCTCCCGGGGGACTCGGGACTCTGTTGACCCATCAGGCTCGGTGTCACTGCAGGAATGTGGCATCTCTGACCTTTTGAGCTGCTTTCTGTGACAGACACACACGTGGTCAGCTCCGTCCACGTCCACTAAAACATGGACGCTTGACTTCCTATCTGACAGCAAGACATGGACACAACTGCTTTTGAACGTAGCACCAAAAATAAACTGCAGATCAATATGATCTGCTTTTTAAATTTTTCATTGCAGGTAAACAGATCTGACAGATGGAGGGATATTTGTTTTATTCAGTCCTTGTTGGACACCAGATGTTCGTGATGCCTGAAAGAACCCAGGAAACCACAGGGAATACTGCAATATCGCTGTTTACTAGACCGATGTGTTTCCGTCATTAGTCACTGTATAATTTTCTGGCATAAAACACAAGCGAGTGGATGAATGCATCGCATCGGTATGTGTGTGTCTGACAGAGAAAAGTTGTGAAAAATCACACTTATTTTTATTGGCTGTTCAGATAATGTCCGTCGATATATGAACGTGAATAAAAGACACCGAACTGACTGTGCTGATGGTCGAATATGGAGATAAGCAGAAGGACAGAGAGGAGGGTAAGGAGGGAGCGAAGCAGGATGAGTTACTACAAGATAAGGATGAGTGAAAGCAGCGAAGGTCGAGCTCTCTCATAATGACGTGTCTGGAAAGGAAAGCTGTTTTAGAGGAGTACCTTTCTGTAAAACTGTAACTGAGCTCAGAGTAATGGACTGATAAGACCATAAGGGTCCTCCAGGGTTTTCTACAGAGATGTGCGACTGCCTTGCTGTTGAAAAATCCTGGCGACATGAAGAGATTTATAACCGTTTCCAGTTTTAACTCTTCAGCTGTTTCTCTCCACACCCGCAGTAGGTCATAATGCAGACGTGTGCCTGTTGGGTTTGTCCACTTCGAACAATGTGCCTCCAGTCTGTTATCAATTGGCTGGTGATCGCTGATGTTGAGGGCCATTACAAGGCCGAAATAAACACTAATCTAGAGCAGACTGTTTGTTTAGAAGACTGTTCAGGTGCACGCTAACTAGAAAAAGATGGAAGACGATGGCTGGAAATTTTTTGGAAGGTCCGACTTTCGGTCTGCAGCTCTACGAAGACAATTATTCCTCCATTAAACACAGGAAGCGTAACTCAAGGGCCTCGTAAAAGTCCTTTCTGAGCAAACGAAGCCGAGGATGGTGTTAAGTGCAAAGAAACAGCAAAACTGAGAGCAGGCTTTGCTGAAAGAGTCCTGCGTCGGCTCCAAGTGTGAGAAAAATGAACAGGTTGCTGTTCCCACAACCTGGGATTTTCCGATCGTCGTCCAAAGTACACAGAGAGGGAACTCCTCCGGGAGAAAGGAGAGCGATAGTTTGAACGGGGTTCCCCGTGGCCTCCTGGATGCAACGCAAACAATCCGAGAGCCGATCGCCTTCAAGTCTGAGTCTGCTGCACGTCGGTCGGCTGTTTGTTTGATTTCATGAAACACCTCAACAATCAAAGCTCACCAGTTGTGTTAATGATGAAGAGCGAGCTGTCAGTGACTCGCTAAAACTCTTTCTGGATGATAAAGTGTAGACTGACGGGAATTCAAGCAGCAGAAAACACACACGCTCCGTATACGCACACGTGTTTACAGTTTATCAAATTTGGAAACGTCGGCTAGTATTGGCAGGATTTGCACACACACACAGACACACACACAATATCAAATGCAGTGATATTCAGTCCAGACATCTAAAAAGTCTAACAGCATACACATGGGCAGTAACACAAACACGTTCACATTCGACGTATAAACACCAACATACACACACTGATGGAGGCATCTGGTCCTCGTTGTTCGTTTCTGAGCCAAGTCAAACCTCCTTCTTCCATTTTTCAGGACTTTCCTGCTGTTTGAAGTTACAACCTTAAGCTCCTACATTTTATTGCTGACTGTTTGTCCATTTCTCCTGGAGGACGGGACTACTGGGAGGACAGCGGTGAAATGTAAAGTGGCAACGAGTAGCAGCAGCAGCAGCTCGACATTTAGGGAAGAAGCGATAAACAGAGGAGGCCTTTTACAGCAGAAGCTGTGTGAGACGGTGAAATTCAGTCCGTTTACAGACGATGGCTGCTTTTATGGCTTGTAAGAGGGGGGACCTCTGACTGCAGATCCCAGCAGGCTGGTGAGGAAACATCCAATAGGACTTTGGTGATGTGATCTCCAGCGTGAAGCATCCGATAACACAAACAGGCGTCTGTTGAACGCACACAACTCTCTAACAATTCCACATGTCGTGCTCCATTCTTTTTCAATCAGACTACCTGAATGTACTTAATGCCATCAGCAAAGGGAGTGATTTGGGATATCTAACAGTGTCATAGTTGATGCTGAAGAATTCTCAGGTTACGATATCTGCGGTTTAAAAGGCCCATGAGTGATAATGCTGCCTCCCCACCCTGTGGAGGGATGCAGAGAACACCAGCCAAGAGGAGGAGGTTCAGTTAGTATGAAAATGTCTTCTGTTGACTTTGTAACGGTAAACATGTCAGTCAGTTGGTGTAATTCTCTCACAGCTGTTGTTTAATAGATATTTTGGCGGATAAAAGAAGGAAAAGAACAAGCACATCGCCCCCATTTAACATTTTCTCTACGCCGAAGCATTCTTGTTTACATAATATTCATCATCGGTTTTCTGTCCAATTTAAGATTGGATGCAAAAATGGGGGAAAGTTGAATTTGACACTTTACACTAACAGAGCTCAAAGCAACAAAAAGGCCCCAGAGCTGTTTGTTTTCTGTGCTGCTTCTGAAAACACTCTGGAGCTGGAACTTCTATCTGTTTTCCCCCGGAGAGTTTCCTGGGCGGGTGATGTGCAACAGGAGAAGAAGCAAAAAAATAAAAAAGCAAAAAATAGAAAATAAAAAATACACAGAAAACGTACAGACTGAATCATTTAGTGCAGCTCGAGGGAACCAAGCAGTGATTCATCAAATATATTTGTTTTATCGCCCCCCCAAAAAAATCTACACTGACATGTCTTAGCTGTCACAGTGATCCAGCACCACCAACACCAGGGAACCACAACTGAACTCGTCCATTAAATCCAGCCATTGTTACTGTTATTAGGAACAACTGGCAAGAAAAGCCCTTTAAGAAGTGATTTAAAACAGGTTGCTCAGTCTGCAGAGTTCTCCTGGTGGACATGGACCATAAACAAATCTCCCGTATCTTGTCTTCATACATCCCACTCACCGCACTGTCAAAACTATATTTTTGACAACTTTTGATTGTTTCGGGCCAAGTGTGTGTGGCAGTGGCAGCGGCGGCGGCGGCGGCGGTGGCTGTTTTTTGTGGATCAGGACTGTGCTAAGAGAGTCATTGTTTCATTTATCTCTCTCTCCTGGAGCTGTCTGTGCTTAAAGGGTCCGATTACAACCGAAGAAAATCTGAGGAGCTTCAGTTTATCTCTGTGTGAGTGACAGATATTCACTGAGGTCTGAATCACTGTAATTATGTTATTCACACTCTTTGCGGGGTCAAAGCACTTTGCTGCTGAGTGTTTGGTTAATAAACATGATATTTGTGGGTGAGCAGTCGACAGCAGATCACCACATTGTGTTTTTTTCTCATTTACTGGGATCATATATCTCTTTTCACTCTTCATGGCTGTCGGTGTTTTCTGAGCTGGATAAATTATCACCACAGTTTGTTTTAAATCGAGTTTGCTTGTTTATTTGCTCCTCTTTTTTTTTTTTTACTTTAGTAATTACCTCACTCTGACCTAAACTAAACCATTAATGTTGGGGCTTGACTGAGCGTGTAAGGAGGATTAACAGCTGAAAGGATGTGATCCAGAGTTGAGGTGTGAGCCAAGTCTGAAGCTGTAAATCCAGAATGAAACAAAAGAGAAGAGACAGAGCTGAAGATTCGGAGATCCCAATAATCTGTAGGCCTGGCCTGAAGGTGTCAAAGTACAAAAGCACTCCTGCACACATGCGTCACATCTCGGCAAATAGCTGTCAGTAAATGGCTCAATCATCTCGGCCAGTCATCCAGTGTGAGAGTTTGAAGCCAGCGTGTCATTCACCCTGCGAGCAGACTCAGTGTCTCCCAGCTGGCTGTTAACTGCTGAAAGTCGACTCATATCTCAGAGGGACCCCGACTCCAGAGAAGATCTCCCGTGCTCCTGACCTACCCAGTCCCAGGGCGCCATGCTCCCAGTGAGTGGGAATAAGCAGGACACGATCCGTAGCTGTCGGGGCTCAGGTCAAATCAAGACCGACTTAACCGTTTCCTGTCATTCTCGTTTATTTTCCTCCCAAACAACATGATCGGCGTTGACAAGGACAAGGGCAGGATCGGTTTCTTAACACTAACCCTGCTGACCTCATCTGGGCAGCACAGAGCTGTCAAAGCGCCGTAATTGTGTGCACTTCAAAACAACACTTAACATGCATGCAACTTGTTGTTTATTACATGTGACCCGGCCTCAACCTCAGCGTTAATACTCAGGCTACTAGACGGAGGCCTGGCTTCTGTCGCCGCAGAGCAACATACACAGACTCAGCCAGAGAGCGCAGATGTAGACAGAGTCCATGCCTGGAGCGGAGACCGTCTCAGTAATGACCACTTCAGATGTTCAGACGACACTGTGGGTGAGTGGGGGGGGGGGGTCTATCGACCACGTTCATCGTTTCCGTACGTTTTGACGCGCCCTTAAACATTTTCGCCTCATCCTTTCTGTCCAAAAAAGAAAAGAAACATACTGAACTTTTGTTTGCCACGATATTCAAGTTATGCTGTAAACAATAAACCGTGGCATGACCCTCAAAAGAAAACCACTGGTATCCGCTGATTACATGTGCTGTCACGGTCTGTATAGGAAAGAAAGGGAACAACTGACGTGTTGAGATCAGAAAAGACGTTGCTAAACTTCAGCACCCCTTTTAGAGGAGTCGCACGGATTTCAGAAGTCCAAAGCTGCTAACTCAACCCATCAAAGGCCCAAATCCCCAACTGTGCCGTTTAAGTTCTGAACCAGCAGAAATTTTACCTCTCTGAGGGAAGACAACAAGGTTCACAGCCCGAAAGCAACAAAATGGATTACAGGGTCTTCAAAGACACAAAAGTTTACAAGATTTTACGTCATTCTTCCGATAATACTTTGTCCATCTAAATGGTCTAAATAACTGTTTCCTGTGTTGGGAGGTAAATGTTCTGCAGGCAGATTTTTGTCTCTGATGTGATTTTAGTTAAGCTAAAAAAACATCTCAGAGTTGATGTGATGCCTGATGAGACCGAAGGAGAGTTTACACCACAAACAGCAGCTTCACGAGTACAATGAAACTTAATCCACATTGCGCAGACGGAGAGAAAAGACTACGGCTTTGTCAGCTTCGCCATCTTCATTTATAATATAGCTTTGATAAATAACAAACAACATAGTGAAGTCTTTGGGAAAATACAAATTCCTGCATGTCTCTTTTTGCTCTTATCTAATCTCATCTCATCTAATCTTATCTTATGTTAGTTTGGGGACTCCCAAAGTGACTGAAGGTCAAATGAGTGTATGTGGGAAAAGTATTGGCACCTTAACCCATCCAATAGTTGTCAAAACATCCCACTCAAAGCCGCAAACGTCAGCCTCGTTAGATTTGGTGGTCTGAGAACTGTGTGTGCAAAGTTTGCGGCAGATTTTAAGAGAAAGCTTTGACCTGCCGGGTCTCAGCAGGTTTTGTTTTCTGGAGGTGAACGACTCCAATCTCCTGAACAAACATGGCTTCAACACTGCTTCAATAAAAATGGATTTCCAGGATACATGTGTGTCGATTTAAAGGATGGACATCACAAGAGAACTGCGTGTCAAAACTGCACTTTGGCAAAACAGGAAACAGATTCAGCTTCAATATGCCTGATATGAACACAATCCACGTGTGAGACACATGTGAAAGCCAGGTGTGCGGCGGCTTCCTGCCGTCTGAGCAGCCGTAAGAGGCTGAATCTCACGTTACTCCAGTTTATGTGCTGTCTCTTTTGTCATGTGTAGTTAGCATTAGGACACGAAAGCCGGAGACAGCGAGTGAATTTTCTGGCTTGACTTTAAATCCTCCATCAACGAAGTGACGCGTCTGCTGATGGCAAACTGTGAAGGTGCAGTCAGGTCGAGCCCATCTGCAGAATGAGCGAGCCATCATCTCAGTGGACCTTTTTCTGAAGAATAAAACTGCAAAAATGCACAGAAGAGGCCAACAGAGTAATCATATCAGAGACCCCTGCAAAGATGCTTCTGAGGCAGAAAATACAGCCAAAATTACCAAACTGTGTGTGTGTGACTCAGCTTTGAGTTATTCCTGCAAGCAAAGTCCAGAAACACTGACTCTGAGCATTCCCTTTCCCCTCTCTTTCCCTCTCTCTCGCTCTCGATCTGGGAATTTGCATACAACCACATGATGTGAACTGTGTTGTAGTGGAGGTGAGTGAGATGGTGAAATGATTCGTCACGTAGTCGGATCCTCCCACGTTTGGTCATAATCTTTTAATAGTTTCACGAAAACAAAGCTTATTTTTGATGACACATTTCCTTAATTTACAGCTGCGGGCGCTTTCCGATCCCGTCATGAGCGTTTCTTCGGACTGTGGGAGGAAACCAGAGTAGCCAAAAGGGAACCCACACAGAAAGTCCCCAGGCCCCGTGTTTGAGCCTTCTGTGGAGCAGCAACTCCAACTGCTAGACCACCGTGCCGGCCTATTCTGAGAGATAGACAATTTATTGATTCCTCTTCAATATTTGCATCAGTCAGTTCCTGATAGCTGTCACCTCTCATGTCAAAGCTGTATTAAGCAACCGCTAATAAAACTGAACATCCTGCTGCTGCTGATTCACATGAAATGTGTAGATATTCTGGAGTGTTTTGATATTTGTGTTGCAGACCATCGTAGAATATTTATAAAAGCCGACATTACAGCATGAATGTTTGTCCCACATCTACTCTGAATTCATAAAAACTCAGAAATGACTGAAGACGCCGCTAATCTGAGTGACGCATCTGGGAGCTGTGGCAGTTCAATGTTTGTCTCGCCTCTCTGCTTTTTCAGCATTTCTAATTTCAGTTTCCAAAACCATAAACGTGGGTCTGGAAACAGTGATAAAGTTAAACGGTAAATGGATGCAGTTGTGTTGTGCTTCTAAGCATTTTACAAAGGAAGCCAGTTTCACGCTTACATTCAAACAGAACTCTTTTCTAAACTTTTAATGCTTCTGCCAGACACACAGTCGTACCCTGACATACTCTTGTCCAAAGACAGAACCTGCTTTACCTCTTCAGACCAGCTACCAGCAACAAATCTTTAAGATGGAGAACATGACGGAATATGAGTCAATAATGGCTCGAGAGTTGTGCCATTGGTGTAACTGAAGTAGTGTGAAGTCGTGTGGGAAGAAAAATCAATCATGGCTGCGTCACGTTTTTCACTTTATCGGGGTAAAGACAGCGCAGACACACTGCAGCAGGATGTTGTGGGTGTTATGTGCTGCGGTAACAAGCTTTGCAGGCTATTTAACCAAAACAACATGCCAATCAAGTGAAAGGATGGTTTACAGTTTAGCGGAGCCAATCAGTCCTGTTGGAGTTGGACTGCACAGCTGAGAGTGTTTAGAGAGAAACGGCTCTGAAGGGAGCAGAAAATTAACTGCTCTCTAACTCTCTAACAGAGAATTCAGAGACACTTCGCTAAGATTCGTACATAAACAGACAGGCACACACACGTTCACGCCGTGAATAACACGGGCACAAATCATGTCTATTTGGTTTGGCACCCACAGAACTCTGACCTCCAGCGAAGACAGACCCAGAAGACCAAACAGGCCGAACAATAGAAATGTAGAAATTGAGCGGATTCGCCATCATCGACGTGAAAACCACAGCGGACGGGGGGAGGAGACCTGCGGCCGGACCGATCTTTGTTTGGATGGTGAGATCAGCGTTTACATGTGTGCATCGCCACACTGACCTTTGAGACTTTACATTTACATGGTAGGCGTTTAGCAACCGCAGAAACACCCCGAGTGGGCCGGACGAGAGGTCGAGGGGGAGTTATAATAAGGTGACAACAGGTTGGAGAAATCTGTTTTCACTTGGACATCATCCCAAGTCATTTTTCAATATTCCTTAAATATGAAGCATCAAAAGATCCTTCTCATAAAGTATCACATGTTAAGTGCTCCATAATTTAAGTACTCTAAGTGCCATAATTTGCTTCAATGTTTTCATAGCAACTAAGTCCACTTTCTATGGGAGCGTGTTCATTTTTCCAAATGGTTCACATGTCATCTTCAATCACAGCTCCAGAAATATGACTTTCTCCCAGATTATTTGAACATGAGAGTGCAGCACCAGGTGAAGAAACAAGAGAAGGAAAGCAGAAATGATTGGAAAATGTGCAGCCGACGTGGATGTGGCAGAGCCGTGGGTACAGATCGGCTCGCTGAGGGTCAAATACAGTTTACAGATTTCAGCCGTCCAGCCGGAGCTCAGCAAGCTCCGGGCTTCTCTGCGTGAGCTGCAGTCCATGTTGGGATGAACGATAAAAGGTACAAGATGTGTAAGAGTAATGTTTCTAAGGCCAAGGACCACATCATTAACTGTGGAGGTACATGTTATGTGGATGACCATATTGGCTGTAGTACGTCTCCGCTGGGAGGCCAAAGATGAAGAAGCACACATCCATCTGGACCGACAACCTTCAGAAATCAGAAATACGGCAGCCCGTTCATCACCGAAGCACGGCAGTAATATCCATCCACAGGCACAATGGGATAAAACCGGTTGCCCCTGAAGTGGCTTTCAGAAATCCATTTGATCCAGATCCAACCCTGAGAAACATGCAAAGGAAAATCTGCCTCCTCCAGCACCAAACGTCTCCGGTGCAGCCGCAGAGCCAGTTCCAGTTTAACCTTGACAGTGAACAGATCAGATGTTCTGGACTCACACCAGACCTGGTGCCTCATTTATTAAAGGATCTTCTTACGCCAACAGCTAAATCCAAGCCAACGTTTCGCTTCAGCAGAAAGTCGTGTTCGCATCAAAATGAACGATCTACGTTGGTCTTTTCATGTTGTGTGTGCCTGTGTGCGTCTGTGTGATGTATCGTGGGCGAGAAGTCTTTACAACCAGCCGTAAAGTCTGCGCCGGATTCATGTATCTCCTTTAACCTTTGCTTCAGGATCCTCATATGATATGATATCAACGCAGGGTGTCATAAATTATCCCCCCTGAGGTCGAGTGTAATGAGAGAAAGATGAGCCAGAAAGGAGCCAATTTCTTCTAGTCGTTTTTCATACCTTTCCAGTGCTGAGCCCCCCCTTCCCCTTTTACACGTGTGTCCTGTCTGCATCTGTCCTTGTTCAGATTAGAAAAACACTCACGAATCCTCAGTTTAACCAAATTTATTGTTGGTAATCAGTACAAGGAGTCTGCCCCCCCCCCCCCATACAGAGCATTAAAAATAATCACATCCTCCTCCTGTCGGACTGCTTCTACTTTTTAGGTTATAATGCAGGCCTAACTCCCGGGGGTTGGGGGGGGGGCGCCTTCCCTAAATGTTTTAGCTCTGGACCCAAGCTGAGAAAGTTCAAGTTCAAGCTCCGTTTTATTGTCACCGAGCCAGGCTGGTGGAATTCAGCTCAGTGCAGATGGAAACTGCAGCGAACAGAAAGAAATAACAACTTTGTTAAAAAAGAAAAGTGACTACGACAGAAGCGTAGAAGGGGGGTAAAAAATAAATGACGGTCATTAATAAGAGGAGCGAAGACCAGGTCAGAAAAAACAAGAAAAAACACCTTCACCATATGCATCTTCCCTCCGTGAGTGATAGTCTTCAGGAAATTATTATTTTTCTCTTTAAAGTGGAAATATAGAGTTTCCCAATGAGACACATTCGCTGTGGAGTTATGGAAATGACATGGCACGATGGTTTAGTGGTTACAGAAACCGCTCCATAACCCCAGAAAGTTCCCTGCAGGCCTCAGCCGCAGGAAAACACAGCCAGCACAACAGCAGCATTTCTCCAAAGAGCTAGAACTCGCGGCTGCTTCGCTCCGCAGACTCACCTGAAACAGGTGCTGTTCTTCCCGCCGGCTCGGACACAGGGATACTCCACCGTCAGGATCTTACTGTCGGGACAGTCCGCTCTGAAAACACACACAACACAAGAGAGGTGGAGAAAGGCGGAGAACCAGAGCCAACAAAGGTCCAAAGAGCAGGACACCTTCGGATCCACCTGTTAGACCTCAGAGCTGTTTGGACCTAAAATTGGACCTTTATATAGGAGATACGTTTAAGATGCTGTCTAATATAAAAAAACGCACATTTTAAACATTCAGAAACACAAAAAGCAGAAAGGATCGCTCAGTTAAAGAAAATCTGATAATAATGATAATAAATTCATCCAGTCTGTAAATGAACTGTCTCTGGCTTTTTGGACTCCCATGTGTTTATCTTGGCCTGTGTGGAATCACTTCTCATGTATCCTGAGTATAATTTCTTTAGTTAATTGACGAAAAATAATGGATCACCAAAAAACAATAAAACTTTTTATTGTATTTGTTTTTTTAGGAATTGTGTCCAAGATATACTGAGACAAGGAACATTACAGTTGCAAAACTTTGTGGCAGAGCTCACTGATGGAGAAACCTCAAACATGACTTTCATTTCTTTAATGTGTCTCTCGATGCAGCTCAAAATTTAAATGCAGGTGTGAGAATCAGAGCACGGACGTGTGTGTGTGTGTGTGTGTGTGTGTGTGTGTGTGTGTGTGTGTGTGTGTGTGTGTGATTTAATCCCATCTCATCTCTGCAGGTCGGAGCAGAGCACGAAGCTCCAGTCGGTCTATTATCTTCTCACATCCTCCTCCTAACACATTAACAGCATCAGTATTCCCTCACTGCCTTCTCATTTCAGCCTGAAAGAGAGAGTCTCCGTTCTGAGTTGGACTCAAATGTTTCCATAAACTCTATAAACGAGTGAAACTTAAAAAGCCTGAACATGAAAAGTCTCTCAGTGGCGTTTTGCGTTTTTTCCCTCCTGATCAAAGTTGCGCATGAAGTCGAGCGGCTGCATCATCACACTGACCCATCAACGTGGTTTCGGACATTTTCAGGAGACCTTACTGTACCTGGAGGTGTCCACTTCGAGCGTCGTCCTGATGGAGCTGGCAGCAGATTCCCAGAGCAGAACAACACACACAGCGCCAAACGGTAAAAGAGCCGCAGCGTAAATCTGACCCATGTCCCCTCAGCGATCCGTTCGAGGAAAACGGCTTCACATCAACAGAGAGCCGCTGTTTTCATCTGTCAGTGACCCGCGATGGAAGAGCTGTCAAAACACCAAGAAATCCTCAAGTATCCCGCAGAGGTGACACTCATGGAGCCTGCGGGAGAGAAAGTGCTGCGTCCGGAGCGCCGTCCCAACTTTACGCACCGAGGCTGAGACCCCTTGGAGAGCTGCTGAGGGTTTCCAGCTCCGTGTGCTCTCACTAATCCCTGAGGATTTACATTCCTGCCCCTACTGAGGAGACTCCCTGCCCATCGGAGGGGAGGACGGACACACAACAACAACAACAACAACAACACAACAACGACGACGCTGATGAAAAGATTCCAGTCTGAAGTTAACCCAAAGTGACAACAGAGCTCATGCTGCTGATATCTTTGAAGTAAAAACACACAACTGAGTTTCATGACGGGAGGGAAGAGGAGATGAGACGCTGGGGGGCGCTGTGCTGAGGTGAATCACAGTCATATGTTTCTTCCTAATATGTAATAATGTGCTGATTGATGGAAAATTACAGCAGCACAGCCCAGATTGTGGAAATGTTTTTGTTTTTTTCTCATTTGGATAAAACCAAACTTTTTGACCACAAACAGCTGAGGGAAGTCCCGTCTTCTTCCAGATCCAGTTTATTAACTCTGACTTCAAGTCTCAGTTCAGTTGAAGATTTGAAACTCATTTTGGATTTTGGATTAGAAATCACATCTCTGACTGACACGCTGAAAGAGATTCAGTGACAGACACGATGAAGTTTCTGACCTTGGATCTTTATTATCATCACCTTTTTTTGATTTAATCCAGCAGTCAGTGGGATTACATTGGATTAGATTAGATTAGATTATACAGAGATATAAATGCGAGTGCCGTCTGTAAAAGTAGCTTTGCTGCTGTTTGTCTGTCCAGCTGTGGCCCGAATTTATGAGAATGATTTATCTCCAAAGTTCGTCAACAAAAAGTTAGAGAAAGCAGCAAGCTTTAGTTCAGACCGTGAGGCGAAGCAGCTCCACGTTGGGGAGGTTTTAATCTTACATAATAAAAAACACGACACCTTTATAGTGATAATTATACTCTTTCTCTCAAAGAGAGCAGAAACAGCCTCCACTTTGAGGTTTGTTGTAAATAAAAACCATCCACTCATAATTAGGATGTGTTTTTTCGATCTTTCTTCTAATTGCAGCCTGATTGCTTGAGCTGTAAATTTGCCAGAAGGGGTTGACTTGGACTTCCCATCATTAACTCAGTACACAGTGTGCAGAATTGGTATTTTCACATTATTATGATGAACGACACCACATTTTGAAACTATTAATGAACACGAATCAATTTATTATCAGTGTTGAAGAAAATATTTGTTTAATTTTTTTTCTTTCCTTTACTTGACCAGACGATAATTCATTAAATTGAATGAAATTAGAGCCAAACTGTTACTTTTCTCTACTTATTCTGCTCGTTGACCCCAATATGAAAAAAAAGCTAAACTAAACTACATGGGGTCATCTTGGGATCCATTTCTGTTGTTATTAAACATAAATCACTCCAAAACTCGAAATCCATTAAATAATGTGATATGACAAAAAAAGTCATAAAGTAGGATCAGGTCATTGTTGCACAGTGAGCATCACACAGCTCAATTTGCCATCAGAGAACGGCCACTTTAGTGGATTTTACTATCAGTGAAAATGAGTTTTTATTGCCAGTTGGATTAGTGGAGTTTCTGACCATTTTTCTGGAAGAGCTGCAGAGTTGTTCATCGCTGTGAGAGCAGACTTGAACAATAGTCGGTGGTTGGTGGACAGTCGGGCGATGTTAGGTAACTCTGCACCGCTTGGTCTCTTACACGCCCCCCCCCCCCATCGGTGCTGGAGTTCTTGGCCACCGTTCAATAGAAGCAGCTGGTTTTGTTCACCACACATGAATCATACTAGAAATACACACTTACACACATACACATGTATTCATGCAGGCGCACAGTAACTTGGTCTAGCACGTCAAATTAAAGCCTACAGTCTCCTTTTGGCTCTGTTCCCTCCAGAATCAAATAAATTTATAAAATATATTAAGCAGCATTATTAAAGAACCGCAGGAAAGAGGCAGCTGCTGAAATGGGCGCTTCGTTATTGCGACCACACAGGCCACGTTTTCTCCCGTTCCCACGAAGGACGGTCTCCTCTCTGGGTTTACTTTGGTTATGGCTTTTATTCGGTGTTTGTCTATCTGCAGGCCGCAGGGAAATGTGTTTTTCATTGAGGGCTGGGGCCGCATTCTGCATCGTTACCAACTCCTCATCGTTCATGAATAAAAAGTGTCCAGTTGTGAAGCATAAAAACAAAGACATTTGTCTTTCACTTCCCAAAGGAGTTGGAGAGGATTTCAGACTGACTGCCTTTAAACACTGAATGGACTCGAAAATCTCCAATCAGTACTTGGAATTAATCATGAAATGATTCTGTTGGCACACTAATGTGATGATTACTGATCTGGTTTGAAGAAAATAAACTGAACTAAATGACTCAATTAGTTAACGACCCGGCCTAAGTGGAGCCCTGTTTTGTTTCTGTTTTCTGCACAAACGCACAATAGGCGTGATAGTCCAGATATTTCTGCCGAAGCTCCGACTTCATTCCACCGAGTCCAGACAGCACAGGTAAACAGGCCGTCGCTGTGCAGGAAAGGAAATGTGTTCAACACGTCAAGGATACAGACGGGGAACATCGGAAACATCACCAGGCAGCTTTGAATGTCACAGTTAAATCATGTCACATTCGCTGAGGCGTTCCCAGAAACCGAGTTTCTTTTCAACAATATTCCGCATGAACAACTTTTATCAGCCAATATCAGTCCAGGTTTGGGAACGGCTGCATCATCAGCTCACCTGAATCTCATCGACCAATCAGCTCCTGCAGCTGATTGGTCGATGATCAGCAGCTCGTCTGGGTCAGTCCTCCTCTGGACGTGAACCTGAACCTTAAGAGACCTTTAAAGTCCCACTCCTCCCCAGCCCTTCTGTGTTTCCCCCTCCAGGTCAGACCTCCATCACAGCAGCTTGTTGGAGATTGAAGCTGTTTGGTGACAGTGAAGCAGCTGCAGCAGTAAAAGCTTCATACAGACGAGTCCTTCGAAAGGCCAAACCCCATTTTTCTGATACGATCTCAGACTTTCGAGGACCTCCATGAAGAGACCCGTTAAGGTCTCGTCACAACACACCATCAATGCGCTCAAATGAGTTCGGGAGTACCTGAAGGGTCCGAGGAGCCCCTTCCCGTCATGATAATATCTCTGGAGCCTCTTGAGATGCCTCATCTTTCAGTCTCTTCTTTCAGGCGAGTTCCTACGTGTGGAGCCTCGGAATCTGAACGTGGACCTTTTGGGAGTAACATGTTTCCTCTGCTGATGTTGCTTTATCTGGATGGAGAACCTAAAGTTGCTCTTTGACTCCACCGTCAGACAAGAAGGTCTCTGCATCATCCAGGACTGCTGACCCAACAGAACGTCACCTGCAGCTTTTATTCTGAAAGTTTACATGATTCCACCCACTGCACGACCTTCACTGATGCTCCCCCTTCCTGTCTGTCTGTAAGCTGAGGAAAGTATGACGTCTTGTTCTGACTTTAGCTGTGTACACACACACACACACACACTTTGGTTTGAGCTGATATTTAATCCAGTGAAACACCTGCAGATCATAGAATGGTTTCTAATCTGTTTAGAATGAAGAAAATTACCAACTAATTCTATTTGCACATGATGTTCTTTGCGCTTACACTTACAATCTGTCGTGATATCCACTCTGAATAACATTTTCCATTCTTTGTTTTGGCAAAAAAATGTAAATCTCAGTTGCCTGATAAACGTGACACGAGTATCATGACCTCATGTCGCAGAGCTAAGCAGGGAAGATGTATTTTTACGTGTGCTTGAAAAAGAAATAGATCTCTATAAAAAAATTCTCTGCATGTAGCAAATCAGACTCCCGTTTGGTCTGTTTGATTGAATTCCTCCACAGATGTTAGCAAGAGCTCCCTAAAAGCACACATAAAGAGACGAATGAGGCAAATGCTGGCCTCAGCTTTTTTACATCTCACAACTGGATATATTACCACAGTTCTGTTTTTTATTGTAGTTGTGTTGCTTGGAAACTGAGGGAGGTTCAGAAATATGAGTGTTGCATGCCTTTCTTATCACAGTAAACACCTGACAGTTTCAGCCGAATAACACTGAAGTGATCCATCAATGTCCGGTCGGGTCGTGTAGAAAGAAAATCTCCTCATTGCACAACGAGATTTGTTGGTTTGTTTTAGCAGAAGTTAATAAATTGACGCTTTGGCTAACCTTTGGACGAAAGCCTTGGCTTTCCTTTTTGTTTCTCTCCTTCATCATTTGCTGGTTTTATTACTCTGCAGTAACGGCCACAGACGCCCTCTGTGGTGTCCTCTTCTCTGGTCTGGTTGTCTCGTCTCTGCAGGTCGTGGTGTCGAGGAGAACATGCGTGATTCTACAGGTCTCACTCTCACATGGACCCGGGGCTTTTTTTCTCCATGGGGACAAAGTTTGAACTTATAAAAACACAATCACTTCGTATTGTGTCAAGAAACTAGAACTGGAAAAGACAAGTTTCTTTGCTGCGTTAAAAAAAAAAAAAAAAAACAAACTCCAGAGATGTGGCACAGCTAATGGAAAATGATTTGTGTGGTTTACTTCACAAGGTTTTGTCCTCCAAGTCTCAAACTGCTGTTCAACATATGACTTCTAGCTCCAGAACCACGGCTCCTTTGGAAAGATTCTCCTTTATTCTTCTCTGCTGAGAGCTTGAATAAAGGGGGAGCTCATGAATTCATTCAAACAAATGTCATTTTTGTTTTGCAGCGTAATGTTTTTCACCAAAGTTGTTGCTGCAGATTAAATCTGAGTTTATCAATAGATGCGTTGGTTGATGTCAAATTGGCTTTCTGAACTCTTCTATCATGTGAAATGTGTCATTAGCTGTGTGAGTTCAGTCGATTAATTGCTGTACCTGTGTTCTGCCCTAACAGGTGCACTCAGCAGTCAGCGGCTGAAAACACACACTTCACACACATCAGCCTGATGGCACGATGACATGATGCATGAGCCGACAACAACAACAACAACAACAAAGATGTGATGAAGAAATAAATATGCGGATGAGCACGACTCTCATCTGGGTCCATTTAATGTGCAGTCAGTGCCAGCAGCTCCCCAGCTGAGCTCAGAATAATGACGGGTGTCATCCATCCATCCAGAACTACGTATATCACCAACTGTACAAGACAACAATTAGCCCATAAAATCGTTTTAATCCATGGTACGTCCATGACTTTTGATTTATGAGCCAGACTATTTCTTGGAAGCATTAAACTCCATCAGACAATGATGAAAGATAAAACTGAAGGGCCGATTTGTCTCCATCAGAGCCATATAAAACGAAAAGGTCACAGCAGTGAGACGTAACTGGAGTCAGAAAAACAAAAGATTACAACTCATTTACTGAGAGAACATGACAGAAAGTTACCGAAGAATTTAAGGCTGGAGATAAGAGTGTGCGTTATCATAAATGTGGGAAGAGCACAAACACTCCCTGAAAGTTTGAGTTTCAGGAATTCATCTTTTGTTTTCCAAAAAAAAAAAAAAATAAATCCTGCTCCCCGTGTGACCTCCATCAGTCATGACAGTAGTGTTAGTCTTCTCGTCTTCTAATAAATGAAAAGAGGTGTAACCTGCTGTAGGTGGGTTAACGTTCAACTAAATCTTAGTCACACAGGAGGAGGGGGTGGGGGGGTCGGGGGGGGGGCCGCCAGCCGGAGAGAGCTCAAACTTTGTGTGTGTTCAGTGATCGGTTTAATGGGGGAGAAATTAGGGTTATGTCTGGAATGCCTCCCGACACGGCCGTGACCTCTTCGGACGAGAGGGATTACAAGCTGTGGGAGAGGACAGACCTGCCCCCCCAACACACACACACACACACACACACACACCGCTGATCACAGGGCCACCAAAGGAAAACAGGTTAGCGGCTCTTTCTGCACATTCAGGCCCCCCCCCCACTCCGAGCTGGGTGTCTCTCCTCTGACTGAGTTCTAATTCGGATCGTTTGGATGAGGAGGGAAGAAAAACAGCCACTTTCTGTTCTTTGCATAAGATAATATCGTCTTCCTTCACAGGAAAGGTGAAACATTTTGCTCCTAAAGCGCCACAGACTTCCAAAAATCCATAATCCACAATAACATCCAGCTCTGAATCTCCAGCATGCATCATCACAGTGTGAATGTGAGGCCTGTGCGTGGCGGCCTTCTGCTCCTTCGGCTAAATGGGACCACATGCAGACAAAAGTCAGACACATGACAGCGAGAAAGTGTGCATAGTTGGAGCTCTGCGCTCCCCAGGCTGAATTTAAATTTACGCCCTGCCGGCATGAAGCGGGGGAACAAAATGGAGAAAATGTGTAAATCTTCTGAGTGAACCTCCAAACTAAAAACCGCTCTGAAGAGATGATGTGAAACTGTGAAACACACAGGTGGTGGTCGAACACACACAACGGGATTACTCCTCATTCCGTTCACACTCGTGGGAAATATTTGATGTCTCAAATGGCTTTGAAGCGACCCCCAAAGGGAGGGGGGACACTGAGGCCCACTGTCCACACAGCAGCAGCTCCCAAAGCTAATGGCTGCGCTTTCATTAAACGGACAGTGTGCCTCTTAGAAACCAGAGCTAATCAGATCTACTGGCTGAAAAATGATGACGGGGAAGTCTAACTGCTGCATGCAGAATGTGATTCCCTGTTTTGGAGCTCTGACTAATGCACAGCGTTACCACATGTTCCCTGGAAGTTTGTGGGTTTAATAGACAAACAAGGTAAAATACTGCAGGGGCTGTAAACCTGCAGAAAAATCTCATAACTGGTGCTCTCAGTATCAGTTACAGGCAGCTGCAGGATCTGTACATCACCTGGAAATACAGCACAACAATAAATCTACTCTCAACAATCAAGTCAAGTCAAAGGCATTCGCATTACTCATGATCACCGCCGCTATCTCAAAGCTTTCACACAAGCAGTCTGAGGAAAACAGGAAGAGCTCTTCATCACCGTTCGTCTGTTCGAAGGTGAGCTACAGCCGAGGCAGTGAAAGGATTTCACTTTTTAGTTACCCTCCATGTGCTTTTCATACGAAAAGGTCCACACCTGCCCTTAATTCTCCCCAGTTAGTCTCTCACATCCTGAATCCTGCCAGACTGTCCGTTATATCATCGCAGTTACGAGCTTCTGCCTCTTTATGATGCTTCCTTTCATCCTGTTTCAGATGTTGTTGTTGTTTGTTTGTTAATGATCCGCCAACATCCGTCTGATTGAGCCGTGAACCACTCATTCTCTATTTTTGTCCCCAAACATGCATTTCCATGCAGATTTTGAAAGCTTTGCGACAACGATGAAAGTTTAAAGCATCCAACTTTGGCCGTTTGTGAAATGACCCATCTGTCTGGATGAAGAACGATGTTTCTGCATGATCATATTTTTATACACACATACTTCCTCTGTATGTGCAAATGTGGGAGTTTGCATCTCATTCAGATTTTTATTCATTTTAAACATCTAAATGTTTCAGCATGTGTTTTCCAGCTGTGAGATGTAAAGATGTGAACATTCATAATTACACTCTTAAAAGGCTTCGTATAGTTTGTACACATGTTTTTATTTTATATTAAAAATGTACATGCGTTCATGGGTGTATGAGTCACACACACACAACTTTTTTGTGCGCTAACTGAAGAATTCAGTTTTGTCTGCACAGATCAGGAAACTGATCTGGACACTGAAAGTTAAAATCTCAGCAGAAAACTCAAAGTCTAATCTTAGTTTTCACTTTATGTGAGGTCAAGAGGTGTAATACTGAAAAACGACAGACATTCATTCATTCGTTCATTCATTCGTTCATCCATCTTCTACCTCTGTCACCCTGGACAGGTCTGCAGTCCGTCACAGGGCCAACAGCAAGATTAACATCTTTAATCCGACCACGTGAGACATGAGTGGATGCTGCTGCCTCTCAGGTCAAAGTGGGGGGGCCGATCTAAACGCCGATTTACAGCTCCCATTAAAATCAACACAGCTTCCTGGTTACTGCTGGACTTCTCATGGCAGTCACTCTCCTGTTTATAAAGCAGCATTAGCTCTGATTTATCGGTGTCACTGAAACATGTCCTCAGCCGGTCGCACCGTTCTGTCGAAACTACCTATTGTTTTACAGTTTCCTTTTACTGGCCTCGCACACAGAATACAAGCTGAGAATATAAGACAGACCTGCAGCGTTCCCATGGTCGCTGACCCAAATAAAAAGCCTCCCCCTATAATTTCCTTTATGGGGACAACAAGGCACTTGTCCCTGCAGATTCTGGGGTCAAAACTTTGAGACCCAACGTCGATATGTGAGATGCAATATAAACAAATCCTGAACCAATTGGACTTCAGGCAACAAATAAATTGCGGTGTGTTTAACAAGGTGAGCTTTATTCTGCAGAACAGGCAGCTTTGGGAAGGCTCGATTTTAAAACTGTAAAGGTGCCCGTAAGCAGGAGCAGATGGGGACAGTGGGCAAACGCTCCCAAATTGCTCTGCGTAAAATGTTTGTTTTTATTATTTGGTGATCTTTACTGTTCCCTGTAAAATGTGGAGTGTATGAACGCCGTCATCAGGATGAAATGCAGACGGAAAGCTGTGTCATTAACGAACAATGATCTGAACACGCTGGGATGAATAAGGAGCATTTGATCTTATTTAATTTAAAACATGTGCCGATGAGCCGGAGAGGAGGTGACTATTGGTTGTTGAAAGCAGAAAGTAGAAGTGTGTAACACAACATAAGTGTGCGTCAATCTCCTACGTTTGAAGCAAGACAGGCATGAAACAAAACAAGTTCTCCTTTAGCTGTGATGACACACACACACATGAAGACATCACCCAGTCATGGAAAACATTTTGTGTTTGGCTTTTTTTTTTTTTTTTCTTCTGACGTGCTTCCGCTTCAACTAACTTTCTTTTATGTTTCAGAAAACAACAGCAACGACACAGCCGGCCGGACAAACTTCTGTTACTTGGGTGTCTCCATGCAGTTTGAAAACTAAGACAAAACAGATGGATGGCATTCTAGTCTGTAAAAGTCATGGCCAACACTGAATAATGATACAACACCATATTTTCAACAATGAACAAATTCACTCCCTTTTATAGAGTCTCAGAATTTACTACATTTGTTGAGAGGACATTTTGTAAAATTCAGGAAGCGTATTTTGTTTTCTATGCTGGAAGCTCCAGGCTTCATGATGCATTTACAGAATACACTGTTTCATTATGTTTGACAGCGGAGGACAGGACACCAGGACAGTGAGTCCCTGTCCCTGTCCCTGATTGCCGTGCTCCGATCACAGCAGCTAGCATCTTGCCTTCTTCTGCTGTAAATTGTTAATATGCCGTGTCTTTGTTGCCTTTGCTGGCTAAACGTGAGAAAAAATCTACTGTAGCCTCCAGAACGCGAGCAGCTGTTTCAGTCTGTGGAGGAAGAGGAGAGAGCGAGAGCTTTTCCAGCTCTGCCTCTCTGTGATGCCGGTTCACATGTGCAGACGGCTGTTTTAACTGCCAGAACATCACAGAAAGGGAAGTTTTTGAGAGTTTGGTGCCCGAGGCAGGGCTGCAGATGAAGAGACAGATCTGTGTGGTCTGTTTTCCCGCTGTGACGGGAAGGGAAGGGGTTAACGGGATCTGGCTCGGGCCTTTTCACATCCAGCAGATCATCTTCACGACAACAGACACAAAATCTGCCCGATTTAACAAAAACAGTTAAAAACAGATCTTTAAAGAATCCTCTCAGGAATACATCCAACATCTGTCTCATCATCTCTGCTTTTGGTTTCATCACTTTGATCTGAAGATGCTGTTTAATTTAAACAAGCCTGCAGGGAACGATAAAGCTGTCACACCCTGAATGATATAAATATTATATTTAAAGAAATCGAATATGTAATGCTTGAGCTTCTTTTTCTTTGTTTGTTTGTTTGTTTTTCAAATCGGTGCATAAGGCCGGGGGAGATTCTCAGAGCTTGGAATTTAGGAGCATCACATGTTGTGCCTGAAACCTTTCCCATAACATCATTGTCACATAATCATCTGACTTCCATTATTGGTTTTACTCCTATTTATTTATTTCCCCTGGCAGGCGAACAGAGCCGAGGTGACGCAAAGTCGACTCAGCCTCCTGCCTGGGAGCAGGGGGACGGCCCAGCCCGTGAGGACCTGGAGTCAGAAACATGGATCAGAAATTTGGGGATCAATATGAGGGAGCTTGATTGGAACTGCCTGAATCTCTGTAGATTTTTAGTTTCATATTTTTGCAGATTGTTTTTTTTTTTTTACGGATTAAAAGACGAAAATGAGATGAGATGCTGAAACAAAGGACAACCTTGTGTCTGTATAATTCCATTTTCTGGCCTGTGATCCAAAGTCCACTGCTGAGCTGGTTCCTCACAGCTGACGGTTCGGTTCAAAATGCAAATATTCCTGCAGAGAAACTCTAATTTGTTGAATTCCTGCGTAAGAAAAATAAATGCTCCATTAACCTCTCCTACAGTGAACTTGTTGCAGTATTGCTGTTCTTTTCTTTCAGGATGTATCGCATGAGAAAACACTGTATGTTCCTTCTATGAACGTCGAAAAGAAGAAGGCTGGATTTCGTAGATTTTTACTGATACCACAATGTTGAAACAATCATTTGAATCTGGGTTCAGTCCCAGTTTTCCTTCTGTACGTTTCTGGAAAAACTGGACTCCAGCTGATGAAATGCTCTGAAGCTCACTGGGCTTAAAACATCACAAACAGCCTCCTTTCATATTGTTCTCAAAGCTTCGAAGAGAGAAAAGATTTGGGTGAAAAAATAAAACCGTGCATTTCGTGCAGAAAGGCTTGTCAGCAGGCACAACAACGGAGATCGTTTGAATAGAAACAAGTGTCATGTGTTTCTGCTTAACGCTGCTCGGCCCAGTGTGTTTACACGGAGCGGCACACTGAGTCCAGCTGCTCTCCAATATTTGGGCCTTACGGTCTTCAACACATCTTCATTGTGGCCCTCCCTGCAGCTGCAGCCCTGCACCATCCTGGCCCCCCCAACAAAAGGAGGATCAGCAGGGCCTGTTTGGTGTCGTGTCGCGGTTGTCTTCTAAATGTTTCCTGTCGAAGTCTCTGGTCTGTTTCTTGTGTCAGATATTATGTGATATCTACTTTTTGGAGCAGCATAACCTGAACTCCTGTTTTATTCCATTACAGACACCGATGTTTTTCCCTGAATGTGGTGGCTTGGGGGTCATTTTTATTTATTTATTTAGATTTTTTTTTTTTTTTTTTTTTGGCTTTTGGTGGGTCATGTGGACAGAGCTGAACATTTCTGGCTTTAATTCAGTCATTTCCAAACCCAAGCTTGTCCACAGTGAGTGAGTGAACCTTTAAAAACTCACGTTTTTCTGGCGCAGTCTGTCTGCTTGGATCCAGCAGCTGTTTGATCCGGCTCTGATGGCTCGGAGACCTCTGAACCAAGATGTGGTTTCAGGACCCAGAGCAACCTGAGATGGAGGGGTTAAAGTTCTGAGCTGGTCTAACTGAGACTGAGCACTCATTAATCACAATGACAGAGAGCTCTGATGAAGAAAGAGGCAGATCTGATCTCAGAGCTGTTCTCTGATCCTCAACCAGGACTGCAGTGGGCTCCAGATGTGAGGGCTGACAGTCACACACACACAACAAGCTCCATGCCCGCACAGTCATGGAGGACTTTGCCCTGGAGGAGCAGAGAGGCAGCATGGGGGGGGGGGGGGCAGCCAAAACTTCACATCCACAGTCGGTGTGTTCACGTTTGTGTTGTTCCAGGAAACCAGACGCCAGCTTTTCTCCGTCTGATCAAACAGTTGTGTGTTCGTTTCGTGCACACAAAGACTCACAAACTTGACTTGTGCTGATGGATGCTGCAGGAGGCATCTCCACAGTTTCCTCCAGGTTTAGTGTGGCGTTTTCAGGGCAGACTTTTAACCCAGAGATCCACTAGAGGGCAACATTCAAACAGTTTTACATTAAATTGTGGTCAAACTTTCATATCTCACATTTTGGCCAGAAAATCACGTCCAGTAAGAAAATTATGAATCCCTGAAGTTACTTTAAACATGAAAATATGATTATTATAACTAACAGGAGCATTGAAGCGATTATCCACTGACTGTTATAGTCTCTATCATTTTTAGGAGTAATGGCCGTGCTCAGTTGGTTTACATTGGCTTCATTACTGTATGTAAACATCAATGCAGCAATTTATAAAAGAGCAACATGTGCAGTTTTGCTGCAACTCTGAGTTCATTGTGGTTGATGTGGTTTTAACAAAAACAGATGAAGCAGAAAGGGAGAACAAAACAGTTACTGCGTTAACTGATTTAAGATTTTGGCTCCGCTGTGCTACAACGTGGTGTTTTTCTTTTTATTCAGTTTATTTTTATTTGGTTAAATCCAATGAGTGCTCAAAGATCTGAGAAGAGACGCGTTCTGATGTGTCTGATGGTGATGAAAACATCTGATGCCCATCGAGAGCGGCCGCTTTACAAGATAAAACTGAAGAGTGGTTTGATATTCACACTTTGAATCAGCTCTTCCACACAAAGTACTTTTACAAAAGTCTTTTTATTTGGTAATTTGGACTAAAATGAATTCTAAGATTCTGAGACGCTTTGGACCAAAAACTATTATTTCTCGTCAGGCCGCTGTGTGAGCTGAGGGAATCAGGAGTCATTGATGGCAGCTGTGATTTGCCCCCAGCTGGGGCTGATCGTCCTGATGGGAGGGTATCTATGGAGGTTCAGTGGAAGCCGTGTCTGCGGAGAGTGGACACCATCTGTCTTCTCTGTTCACCGACTCTCATTTGTATTTATGTTGAGTTTCTTTGATTTTGTCGTTTCTGATCTCTTTTACTTTGAGACGTGTGCAGTTTGGTTTGTGATTTTCAACCCCTTTTGTTCTTTTTATTATTATTGTTTTGAGATTTGCTCTTCCTGGGACCATCCAGTGAAATAAACCTGAAGCTTTTGTCAGGTTTGCGTCAGCTGCAGACTCATCTGACACTCAGATTTCTGAATGACTCTCTCATGTTTCCTCCTCTGACACTTTCGCCTGTCAGCAGGAGATCAAAGTGGATCCAGATCTCTGATCCTGGACGTTAAAGTTTTAAGATTTGTTCTCTCTGTGAAGCTCTTTATTTTGTCTTTGAACAAAGTGAAGAAACTCAGCGGTGCGGTGATGAGTCAGAGAAGGAGGATGTCTTTGTGGTCCACTGTGGTCTGTGAGCTTCTGCAGAGTTTTTGATGCGTTGGCCTGAACGTGTAGGCGGCAGCATCCAATTTAACGTTGTAATGCAGGAAAGGAGACCCCCCAACCTCCACCTGTCTGCTCAGATGAAAGCAGGTACACAGTGACAGGCAGTAAATGTCACGTTGTCATGAACACACGTGTATTTAGACATTTTACTTTTCCCTCTGCTGTCTTCTGTCCCTCAGCGAAGCTGCTGTGATGAGCACATTTCCCCACGGAGGCCGTCTTGTCTTTTCTTACCTTACAAAGGAGTAACTCTGCTCTCATGTCAATAGGTCGTGTACGCTCAGTTCTGAGGGGAATTCTTCCTGTTGGCTGCCCAGAGTCTCACGGGCTGGATCGATAGATCCAAAACACAGTGGGACCAGGATGGAGAGCTGCTGCTTATTGGGCTGGACAGAGTTAGGACGTGTTCCCTCATGGGAAAGCACACAGTGTTTGTCTGGCCGGAGCCCAGGTGGTTTTATTTTAGTTTTCACTTTGGTTGTGGAGTTAGTGAAACATTATTCAGCACTAACTTCCACCTGTTTCCTCTGTTTCTGCCGCTGCCACATGTCAGAACCCCACGAACAGCTTTATCAACAAAACAGTTACTGCGTTAACTGATTTAAGATTTTGGCTCCGCTGTGCTACAACGTGGTGTTTTTCTCTGATATCCTCTGACACTTCACATCATTGGATCAATCTGTATTATATTTATCTGAACTTTCAAAAATGTATTTTCAAATATGTGTTCAGAGGAAAAGAAGTCATCATTGTTTTGAATCATATCTTCTGTTCAAACTGTCAATAAAAAACAGATAAACTGATTGTGGTGATGCATTGCAGTTCTTTTCCAGAAGGTCAGAGGTCAAATTCCCATCTGGATGAATTTGAAAGCAGTTTTCTTATGACGGATCAACAAAAGCTCAAAACTCTTCATGAGCTGGCCTTTGTTTTTTTTTTTCTTCTCTTCCCACTTACACTTTAAAGCAATCTAGAAAGCCTCACTAGTTAAATTAGGAACTTGTTAAAACCATTATGAGCCCTTGTTTAGATAAAGTCTCCTTTTTTTTCTCGTTACTTCTACCTTGAAACGTTGACATTTAAAGAAAGCACGTCCAGCTTCTCAGAAAGCTGTTTGTGGAGGCAGAGATGACGACACTGTGGAAATCAGCAGATTTCATTTATTCAGCCTCCTCCAGCAGAGTGGGCAGATCACAGCGCCGAAGAAAGGGATGCATGTCTGTCTCCAATGCTTTACAGGCTTACCAAACAGGATCAGCATCTTCTGCTGCTTTCATGTTTAAAGAATCAAACATACGTGCACAACAGAAGCACGTATGAGATTCACGCTTTTTTTGGACTTTAAACTAATTCTTTTTTATGATATCTTCCATTAAATTTATGTCCCAACCTGCATTTACTTTGGGATAAAGACAGCAAAAGTTGAGCTGAGGACACAAACAACAAACCTCCTCCACCAGCTGCTCCACAATAACCTCCTGCACATCTGCAGCTTTTCTGGATCTCACTTCATGGACAGAAGAGTCGGTTAAAGCCAGATTATGGTGTGTGTTTGTATTGAGAGGAAAGATGAGGAATAGCTGGATGGGAAGCTTGACTTGATATGAAGAGTGTAAATAAATGTGAGAATGTGTTTTCCATCCAACTGAACCTACGATGCACATTTCCGCATTTTACCCATTTTAATGTTTTGTTGTTTTGTTTTGTTTTTTTTTGACGTGACTTCTTTTGTGATCTGAAATGACACAAGATAACCCTCGGAGTGAGATTACATCACCTCTGGATGGCTTGGCCTGTAGATATTTATAACTACTGGGGGAAGGGTGGCCCGCCATGAGCAGGAAATAATGCCTGAAAGATTCTCCCAGGAAGCAAACAACTGTCACATCTCAGTCAGATCAGATGACGCAACATGACAGACAGATTTGTTCATGTGACACCGACATCTTCCCTCAAAACAGCAAGACTGTCCTCCATTTTCTCACAGTCGCATCAAGAACTATCTAATAATGGCGGCCTTCGTCAAACTTCAACAACAATAAGCACCAATTGTGTTGTCAAACCATTTCATGTTGGAGCTAACAACTGAACCTTAAACAAGAATCATGTTTCATGTTTTTTATTTTACAGCATGAAGTATACTGACTGTGGTGGGAAAATAAATTTTTACTTCTTATTTTATTCACTCTAACAACTGTGAGGTCAAACTGTCAAAAGTTGTCCGTTGGATTGTGTCGTAAATAACATGACAACAATTTGCAAATCAAAGCCAGCCGGCCTCAGACATTTGGCCTGAAAGTGGGAAAAAACTGTTAGCAGCAACTTACTTTATCTGGAGTAAACTCAACAATCTGTGTTTATATAATTCATCTGTTTATTTTACATCTTCAGACACCGTTCCTCTTTTTAAAAGCAAAGACATTCATATACAGCCACACAAGCAAACAACAAATCCACTCAAGTACAAATAGACAGTCTTCTCAAATGTGTTGTTTTTATTTATGTGCCAAACTTTGTGGAGGATTGTCACATTTTTAAATATGTGCCAGGAATAAATATTAACTTTGTAATATTAGGTGTGAATCATAAAGTCGCCACGTTTATTGTTAACTGGGGACAGCACAGATGAAAACGACAACTGATCCAAACAAAGTGAGTCCTTTCTAACATCCTCACACTGAACATTCAGATTGTTTACAGCTTTTGGACAAATACACAAACCCTAACCCTAACCCTAACCACAGGCAGAGGGGCAGCAGGGAAGCACCAAAGCATTTGTACCCTCTGGACACAAAACAAAGCAGCACAACAACATCAGCACAAATCCAGAACGACACAGTTAAATAATTGGAAATAATTGGAGAGGCAGAAAACTTCCTTCTCAACGTGGAGGTCAGAGCGTCCTGCTGCTGAACTGATTCATGCTCTCTGATGATAAATAAGATAGAAAGCTATCCGAGTTGGCACAGCTAGCAAAAAGTCCACAGCAGAAGCAAAAACCAAAAGACTAAGATAAATAACTTGGCATTAAAGGAACAGTCCGCCCTAAAGCACATCTGATTGGATGGCGTGCCAGCGAGCTGTTTCTATTTGACCCCGTCTGCACATTTCCTTCCAGTGTCCCTGTCCGGCCTCCGAGGCGTCGCCGCCGATCAGCACGTAGCCCAGAACGCTGCTCCTGGTGTAGAGTCGTCCCTGCAGATAAAAACAACACACACTGACTCATCTGTCCACCGAGTCTCCTGATTCCATCTGTGGAAACAGGATGTGCACCTTCTCACCTGCATGACGATGAATTCAAGGACCAATGGCAGCTGAGTGATGTCACCGGGCGGCAGGTCAAACAGGAAGGGTGCGTTCCAGACGGGGTTCGGACCGCTGGCTCCTTTGGTCTCCTTGCTGCTGATCACTTTCCCATCCTGACGCAGGTTGATGACGACATAGTGGTCTGGAGGGGAAAGGATGACGTCAGCACTCACTCTTCTCCAAATAAAACCATCCACACGAATAAACGGATGAGTTGAATCCAGGTGTTGATTCACGGCCTCAGTCTCCACCGTCACCAGCAGACTGTGATTTGCCCTGTCAAACCAGCCTTGCATGCTAATTAGATTTACTAAAATTAAAACACAATGTGTCGCTGTTAGATTAAAGAAACACACATCTGCTGATCGTATTCTTTCACCAGCAACACACAACAGTCTGCCACTACGGTGTGATTAAAAGGACAAGAATGAAAAGTGGTTTTGTTTTTCCAGGAGATCCTGCTTCCTCCTCCTCAGAGCTTTAAATCAGATGCGGTGAGCTGTGATACAGACCGCAGGGGAAATGACATCGTGCTGATCGGATCCAAATCTGATTATTACAAACCAACGAGGGAAGCAGTCTGTCTGACTGTACAGTCAGTGTTTACCAGTGCTGCAGCTTATGTTACAAAAGAATATAGAAATTGATTTTAACGCTCTAATGTCACAGTGAAGTCGTTAATAAAAATATCCTCTTTAAATCTGTCTTGGTCGGATTCACATCACATTTTGAACAGAGTGCAGATCTATCTCTGTCATTCTGTTTGAGTTGTATCCTGCTGGCAGGAGCAGCAGAGCAGACAACCTGGGATTATGATGTCAAGTAAACAGCATGTTGTATTGATCAGGTCTGAAGGCCTGCCGGGCCTCACCTGGAGCTCCTGGGATCCTCGTGAGCTTGGCCAGGCTCTCGGCCTTTCGGACCATGACTTTGATGCGCTGGGCCAGCGTCTGGTACTGCAGCAGCACGAACAGTTGGCCCAAAGCCCGCGGAGCGCAGACCGAGCTCTTCCTGTGACCCAACGCTTCCTGAGAGCTCACACTCTGAAGGAGAGGCAGACAAAATGAGAGAGGTTTTTAGCAAGAGGAGGAGGAAGAGTCTCCTTTCAGCCCAGCAGATGTTCCCCTTCATCCTCTGGGAGGCTGCGAATGTGCCAGAGCGGATCCAAGCTGTAAAGCTTTTTAAATCTCACGCTCCACGCCGAGTTCCGTGTTCCGTCGAGCGAGGGGCCTATCAGAACCGATGTGTCAACACCCGCCATCATTTTCTGTGAATCACAAGTTTAAAAGTTTCAATTGGAATCAGTTTTTATTCACCTGACGGAAAATGTAATCAGGTTTTATTCATGGAGCTCCGTGGTGGGACCTGCCAGCGGAGCTCAGATGGATTCAATCTGAATCCGACTCTGAGGGAATTTAATTGCGTGTTCTAAAATGAGTGCTGGGGCGTTTTGGTTAAAGGCAGTAGTGTGAGTCTTACGGTCATTTCCATCTGATTTCATGTCAGATTTCATTAGCTCGCATTGTTCGGGCTGCTGTGAGTCAGCCTGATGGAAGCTGGCTGAGCGTTCACACTCTGCCGCCCTGCCTCAGAAGGCCATTTCGTTCGGTTCATTCAGTTCACTGCCTCCGTCTGTCACCGGCACTCACTCGCACTCAAACCGCCTTTCAGAGGAAGTGACGTCATCCGGCAGCTAAATGCTAAAGCTAGAGCCAGAGGTCTGTTTTTCAGGGGAACTAAAGCTGTTACTGATCACTTCGAGCAAGCTTCCAAATGGAGACATCTGCGGTTAGAAACGTTCAGCTCACCAAGCTTTCATTCTTTCAGACTTCCTACCAGAATATTTCTAAAGAAGCAAAAGAAAAGTTGTTGTGTGTGTAAAGGAACACTTTCTCACACATTCTTCCTTTCTTCAGAGCTGCATCGCCCCTCGTTTGATGGTTAGTTCAGAAAACTGTACAGATGCATCTGCCAAAAAAATGATCTTACTGAAAAAAAAAAAAAAAAAAAACTAGAATACTCTTACATAATATTAATATGATAAAATGAAATGAAAACTATCAGTATTCTTAGCACCCCCCAGGCACAGTGTAGCTGGAAGTCTGACCTCACTGCAGTTACATAATGAGACCCAACAGACTGATGTGAGTCACCCAACTTGTATAAGAATGATTGATTGATTATTTGCCCCTTCATCAGTTACAACTTCACATTTTATTTTCTGGCTGCAAAGACCACCAGCACTATTTTTATTACCGCCGGGCTCATAATACCTTCAGTTTACGGTTTACTGGCTCTGATCCCAGAGACTCGATCCTCATGAACCCTGAAGTGTTAAAATGATCCATCTTAAAACAGGAATAAAAGTTTACAGCCCACTCCGAATGTTCCCGCTCTTTAGAAATCTATCAGTGACGTCACTAAGACAGCGGCCATCTTTATTCACACGGCAGGAGTGGCGCTGATGAGCTGGTTATTTAACAGCTGTTAATCTGCTCTGCACCTTCCTGATGACGGTCCGTTCTTTACGTTTATCCAGTTCTAACATCACTTTAAAGGATTAAGGAGCCTCTGATAATAACCTTGTTTGGATCAGCACTGACGGTCATTAGCAGGAAAGTTGTGATAAGGCTGCACGTTACTGACCCCCCCGCCCCCCCAGGATACCACTGAAATGTCAAAACAAGTAACTCAAATGAATCATGGACAATAGCCCGGCTGGTCCCATTACACTAATTACAGAAACTGGTAGTTTTACTATAAATCCAGGAAGCAGCTTCATTAAAAGGAGTCACGACGGACTCCATCTGGCCCACCCACCAGAAATGATTGGAGCCCACCCACCAAGCACACAGCACGATGCCGTGGCAGAGATCCGAGGGACTGATTGAGCCTCAGAGGCCTGTTATTAATGCCCTCTGGCACTGTTTGAACGGAGCGGCGGAGGGCACGGCGTGGGCAAGCTGCCAGCCTGCTGCACTCTGCCTGTTTGCTCTGCAATCACTAACAACAATGTCACCATGACTAACGACGGTGGAAAAAAGGCTAACGAGAAAGCTGATTAGAAGCCTCATTCCTTCATGGAGAAAGCATGATATGTGCTATTTATAAGCCTGCGTGTGCAGATTATTTCCCATACATTGGGATCACAGAGAGCCCAAACGGCACACAGAGCCCACAGTCCAAACTGAGGGACGTGACCCAACAAGTCTTTGGCCCACGTTGTCCAGTCCACTCAGTTTAGGTCTGAACTGAGTCGCCCTGGGGTCTTAAGGTCTGCGTAAAAATTAGATTGAATCTGACAGCGCCTGGAACGACCATAGAAAGAGTCTCATTACAGGAGCAGCACGCCGAAACCTCACGGCATGACTGACATTTTAGACTTTGTCTTCTTCTTAATCCAAAAACAAGGTTCTGCTTTTGTGTGCAACATCCATGAAGTCACAACATCACTGGGAGCCAAGAAATAGTCCAATACCGATGAGATACAATGTTAATTAGCCAGACGAGGCTGCGACTGGAAGATTTCCTGCTGGAGTCGGCTGGGACTGACTCCAGCTCTCCTGCCACCCTTTAAAAGTTATTCTTTGGGCCATTTTATGTGTTTAAATGACAGCGGAGATGGTAAAGCTCTCACCAGGAGAGACATCTACTCTCAGTTTTACTCCAAATTCAGAGGCAGATCAGATTTTTAATTCAAACTTATGTTTAAGTTTGGGGTTTCGGTGCAGTGTTCTGTGTTCATCATTACATTAACTGAAATCGACCTGTACCTTTTTCAGTTTGCTTTTGGTCGGGCTGAGCTGCCTGGTGAAGGTGGCAGTGACGTCAGGTTCCCACTCCATCTGCTCGCAGGGCAGCTCCACCTCCCCCAGCGCCGCCTCCCTCAGGCCTGAGAAGTCCCTGCTGTAGACAGCCAGCCTCAAGCTGCACGTGCGCAGCTCTTCCACGGAGCCCACCTGCAGCACGAAGCTCTGACCGTGGAGGTCGGGGCTGAGGCTGCGGCGCCGGGAGGCCATCTGCTGAGGGGAGGGGCAGAGCGGAGGAAGGCTGACTCGGACGAAGACCCCGCTGCGCCTCCTGCTGACCCCCGAGATACCCAGGATGTTGACCATCAGGGTGCCGCAGGCCGAGGAGAATATCAGGGAGAAGTGCAGAAGAGGAGGAGGTTTGGAGGGGATGGAGAGGGAGCTGGAGCCGTACTGGGACACCCCCCCCTGTGGAGCAGCAGCTCTGGCAGCTCTGGCAGCTCCAGCAGTCAGCCGGCTGCTCTCTCCATAAAGAAAACTCTCCCCGCTCACGGTGCTCCGCCGGCCCATCGCACGACGAGATTTTGACACCAGACTCAGCTTAGAGATGGAGGGCAAAGACGCTCGGCCGTGACTCTGAGGTTTACTGACTGAGAAAGGGACAGCCGGGGAGCTGAGGCGCCGCATTGGAAGGGAAGACCCAGGAGTCGAGGCTAGCTCCGCTGATTGAGCAGGGTTGGGGTCAAAGGGCAGAGCAGCAAGGTCATCTTCAGACGGAGAGGAGCGGCTTTTAGACGACGGGAACTCCAACACGTCTCCATCCAGCTCCTCGTACTGCTGCTTCACAGGCTGCGTGCACAGAGACGGCGTCAAGGTCACGGCGACGCTCTCAGCAGGATGAGGAGACGAGAAAACTGCCTCCTTGTCCTCCTTTGAAGCGCTCTTCCTCCGACGGCAGCAAAGGATGCAACCGAGAACCAGACAGTAGCAGAACACAGCCAAACCCACAGCCAACAGGATCTGCAGGTGAACTGGAGACAAGACAAAAGGCAGCGGGGTTTAATATCATGAACGTCGAGGGAGTCCAACCGTGAGCGAGCGTGGAATGGGAGAAAACTAAACAGAGAGATGAAGAGAAATCAAATCAGTTCTCTGCTGAAGAAGAAAAACGAAGCAGGTTCCATCGCAGAAGATCGGACGACATCTGACCCTAAACATGATCCTCATTAAAGAGGAAACATCTCAGGGTTTTAATCATAATTCTCTAAATGGTTTCTCACAGTTGTTGCTTCGATCCATCCAATCCTCTGTGTCAGTGGTATGTTTTCATCCATCGAGCATTAAGCTGATTAAACATTGGAGGATTTTCATGACTCTGATTTGTGTCACCACAAATCAGAAGCATTAAAGTTGGATAAGAAATTAGATTAAACTAAAGTCAAACCATGAAATGTGTTTTTTGGATTTTTTCCATTTATATGAAGACAGATGTTTTCATCGGGTTAAACGATATTTGTATAGATATAATTGTCTCTCGTTAATGATCCAGCTGATTGCTTCTGTGTCTCTTTTCTTCTTTTGGAGCACAGGAAGACTCGTCGGTTGCTACAGCACCAGCTAATGGGAATCCTTAATGAGATCAAATCAAAAACATTAAATCACTTTCTCCATTGTGGTCACAACACACACACACACATACATAATTTGAGGATGTGGATGAATGAAGGTGAACAGGAAAGAGCGATCATGTTGTTTTTTTTTTTTTCATTCAGTTTAAAGAAATTTTATTTCAGATGTGCTGTGTGGTGGCGTCGACTTCTCACACTCGGCAGCATCTCCCAGACTGATCATTTAATGTCAGATAATAAGGGATGACTCATACAGCAGGCACTCTGGAGTGGCAAAAATAAGGTTTGATAGCTGTGAGCTTCCAACACTGACCAATCCAAAGCAGCGAGAAGGACAAAAGATGAAGGTTTTAATGAAGATGCACATAAAAAGATCAATGCAATTTTTTTATTCTTAACTGAGAAGCACATTTGTGTAATTAGAGGAGGATTTCACGAGGATTGTCTGACAGTAAGAGCTCCCTGCAGGAGGTGCATCCTTATGAAGATTGAGTCACTATCAAGGAAAGCGTTGGCAGAGCTATCTGAGCTCCAAGAATCAGCTTCCATTAGGAGATGAGCGAACAGCAGCTGAATGCTGCAGTGGAGTCAGAAAATAAAGGGGACTGTTGACATGAGTCAGACTGACCAGCGAGGAAATGGTGAAACATGAGCTGAATCAAATCAGCATTTAATGTAGAATTCACAGTCCTGCAGTGATGTGCATGGGCTGCATACACAACTTCATTTAGACCAGCACGGGAAATAAAAGTCAAAGTCTCTTCATTGACAGAAAGTAAAAGATTTTCCTGCAATAATCACTTTTGTTTGTCGACAAGACTCTTGTTCCTTATTCACACAGAGTTATCTAAACCAAACACCTTCCAAGTGAGTTACAGCTCATGTTAAACAGGTAAAGTCTGTCTGAGAGGCAAATCCAGCTCCACCTCTTCATCACAGATCAGTTTAAGATTTCTGAATAAAATCTGTGCCAAAACCGGAGAATCAGCTTTTTCTCTGTCAGAAATGATAATAATAATAATCCTGAGCAGTTCAAATAACCTCTAATTCAGAAACCGTTGCTTCAGAGTAAATAAAAGGATATAAGTGAGAAACACAGCAACACTCAGGGCTTCCTACCTCCCAGGGTGAACTGCGACATGATCCAGTCCGCTGCGTCGAGTCACTGCGAGCGCGTAAGAGCGCGTCTGGATCCGCCGGCTGCGCGCACAGACCAGGAGCCTTCAGCCAATGAAGTCCTGGACTGACTGAGCCTTTATTCCAACACACACACACACCGACTGACTGAGCCTTTATTCCAACACACACACCGTCTGACTGAGCCTTTATTCCAACACACACACCGACTGACTGAGCCTTTATTCCAACACACACACCGACTGACTGAGCCTTTATTCCAACACACACACACACCGACTGACTGACTGAGCCTTTATTCCAACACACACACCGACTGACTGAGCCTTTATTCCAACAAAAAAACACACACAGACTGACTGACTGAGCCTTTATTCCAACACACACACACCGACTGACTGACTGAGCCTTTATTCCAACACACACACACACCGACTGTCTGACTGAGCCTTTATTCCAACACACACACACACACACCGACTGTCTGACTGAGCATTGGCTGCAGAGTCCTCTGACCTCAACACCAGTTAGAGCTCCAGCACGCGCCACATAAATGACAGGACTGAGGGACACACAACTCACACAGGTGTGTGTGTAATAATAATAATAATAACAATAAATAAATAAACTATCAACCATCAACCATCTCATCTCAGAGTCTATCAAAGTCAAATGTGCTGACTTTAAATCTTAAAACAATCTTTAAATCTTAAATCTCCAACATGTGAAGTTCCCTAACAAACTTAAAGATGCATTCAGGAAATAAAAAGGAAAGTGTGTTGAAGTGAGTTGGCCAGGAGGTGGCGGGAGAGAGCGACTGATCCATGGACCTAAACGACCTGCAGAGTCAGTCAGCTGGAAATGAGGGTTTGACATGACTTTCCTTTAGCTGGCTGAGAACTTTCAGATGAGCTGAATTAGTCACACAGAGCGATGTGGTCATTAGTTTGTGGATGTTTGTTGCAGAGTGCAGGTCTCACACGGTTGTCGTGTGCCTACACAACCTCAACAGAGAGGCCGAGTGAGTCACCGACACTTGTAGTTTTCTCTTCATTTACAATACGTGTTGTTGTTTACAGAAAACATCTCCTCATTACTGCAGCGAGCTGAGTTACAGTGAGTCATCACAGGAGGCCGCTCACAAGGAGCTTATCAAAGACAACACATGTGGTCTGTGAGACAATCTGCACCAACACACAACAGTCATACATTTATCTTACTCAGAGATGGAAACGGTAAACAAACTCATCTTAAGAATTTCTGATTTTAAAAGTCATCGCTGAACCCACAAACCCAAGTCTGGATCTGCAGAAGCACCTAGTCTGTTAAAAGCTGGACAGGAGAGATTATTTTATCTCCATCTACGACACAACGTCCTCAGTCCTGAAGGCAGAAAAGGTTTGGACGTACAGATGAACAGACACCAACTAGGTTTTTAAATCAACATACTGAGGAAATAAAACTGTAGAACTGGAAAAGAGATGAAAGACAAAATGAAAACATGTCCTGCTCTCTTCCCCTCTGTGATCGTTTTTATATCATTTTTTTTGGGAGGGGCTGGACTGATATCATCCTGAACTCTGGATAAGCTCATTCCATTTTAACTGCTAACCACCACTATATGTTTATGCTTTAGCCTGATCTAAAGAATAATGGTCTTTTATTTTAGCCTCTGTGAGCACATCTCCAGTCTCTCTCCGGCTTCATACGCAGATCAAGAATATAAATGAACAAAATGAAAATAAGAAAATGAGCTACCTGTGTTAGTCTGACAAAGGAAGGGAAGACGTGATCAGATCGGAAATCTATTCAAAGTGTAAGAGTGTTGATCTTCTCTTAAAGTGCAGATGACGTTTGATTTTCTGTATTTATGTGAAACAAGTTCATGTTTTATTCAGCAACAAAAAAACATGAAAATTAAAAAACTCATTTGGAGAGATTTGAACCTTTGACGGAATGAAGCAAGTAAAACCTTTTTAATTCTATTTGTATTATATTTATATTTGTATTATATTTATTATATTTTATTATATATAAGTAAACCTTACACATTATGTATGTAAGCATACAAATGAAAGAGTTGAGTCAGATGTTTCTAAAGTGACTGTCAGATACAGAAAGAGCCTGTTTGTAAAAAAAACCCAAAAACAAACAAAAAACCAATAACCTCTTATTATGACTTCTGTGACATGAGATTGAACTCATTTACTAACCTGAAAAGTTAACATACATATTTACACCTGCAGGACCTATTTTTGATTAACATCTGAGAAGTGAGAAAAGTCTGCTGTAAACATCTGACAGTTTTAGATTATGAACTGAATTATTTAAAGATCAGCACGCTAAAGGATGAAGATGATGAAGTTGGGAACATTAAAATGATAATTCAGTCATCGTTATTTAACTGATTGGATCTTTGACACACACACACACACACGACAAAGAAAGCGACCCTGGGTGGTTTTATGTCCTGATCTGGAACAGATCCAGAGCCCTTCTGGCCAGATGGCAGCCATTTATTGGTCCAACAAGCCTGTTCAGAGGTTTTCAATGAGAAATGGCTCATTTCTCACTGATAAGAATATTAGTGCATTAGCAGATTCATTTTTACACTTTTTTACAAAGACTTAAGCTGCTGCGGTTTGTGATCCAGCCTCTCTTTTGTTGGCAGAGGCTGGATCACCAGGTGGTTTGGGAGCTGATTGTCACTCAGCTGGAGCACATCACTAATCAAGGACTGCTCTTAAGCTGCGAGCTGGGTCGGCCTTCCGATATGCAGAGCCATCTATCATTCTGTGCTCCAGCCTGGCTGCTGCCAAACCGCACCGCCCACGAGCCCTCCTGCCCTCCTGCCCTCCTGCCCTCCTGCCCTCCTGCCCTCCATCTCCGGAGCTTGAAGGCCTTGCCAGCTTCTGGATTCTGGTGTTCACCTGTGATACCACCTTGCCTCATCATTCAGCAGATGCATGCACCACCTGGATGGCTACCTACCTAATAATTTTTTCATAAAATCTCTCCGCTATTTCCAGTTGGCCTCTTTGGGTCCATTTACCAACCTTATGTCACATTAGCTGCTTAACTGTCTTCAGCAGTTGCTGCCCAAACATCCAAAATGAGCTTAGAGGTGGACTGCAGAGTGAGGTAGTCGTTTCAGTCACTTTGTGTTCACATTTCATTTAATTTTTTTTTTTTTTTGTGTGCAAATAATATGCATGGGCGGAGCTTTGAGTGTCTCCATCCTGCAGGTAAAGTCAGACTTTTGATGGAGCTGTGCGTCTGTCCTCATCTCAGACGCACAAATGCAAACATTTATCAGAATTTCATTACCTTCCAAATTCTTGACAAAGAGAACCTGTAAGAGGAGCCAGAGGAGGAGGAGCAGCACGACGCCTTCGATCAGCCCGTTACAGAGGAAAGAGACCACGAGCTGCCACACGGGGGGCTGGAGGTGCTGCTCCTCAGCCGGCTCAGGCATCATCCACTGAAGGGACACATGTTCATGGACAAAGAACTTCATAGAGCTATGATGCTTATTATCTGGAACATGCACTGATGCTGGAAGAACCAAACTGATGCAAAGAACGTCTTAAATTAGTTCTCCTGATGAATGACCGTCACCACCACGTGGTAGAAATGAGACTCACACGGCCTCTCTTCTCTTTTTCTGCTCGTCCGAGTCCAAAACCTGAACAGCTTCAAATCACTGGATGTTGACAGCATGTAAAATAGTCCTTACTTTCTCACTCACATGAGATGGTCATCTTCCTCATCCTCCTCCTGCTCTTTGCGGTGTGTTGGCAGATGAATCGGACTAATATCTGGTGTTTGTCCGGATGTAGTTGGACTGGGCTCAGGTTATTCACTGCAGTGAGCTCTCAGCTCGGCACATGAGCTGCTGCAGCATCTGCAGGATTTCTGGACAACGTCCAGTCAGAGCTGCAGTCTAGCTGCTGGCCAAAGACAGACACACACACACACAAATGCAAACTAGCTGTTCTCTCTTTGTCCCCGACGTCGTCCTTTCAGAAAATACTCTTTTCTTTAGTTTTGGGTTCTGCACGAAAGTTAATCAGCATTCATCTTCTGGTCTCACAGCAGAGGTCATAATAGTTATAATAATCAGAAGGAATAGGACAGTGTGTCACAGCAGAGATGGGTGAAGGGGATAAGAGATGAAGTCCAGCCCCCTTTCAGTTAAACTGCTGGCACTTTTGTTCCTTCTATACCTGATAAGGTTTCAGAGGGCAAAGTTGCAGAGAGGACATGACACAGAGAGGCTTTATTATTTTATTTTATTTATTTATTTTTTTTTTTAATTGCATCAGTCTTTCAGACCGTTTTACCCAATCGGAGTCTGTTTCCATGCCATGGAGAAAGTGCAGGTCTGGATCATCTGGATGGTTCCCCATCATGTGAGTCACTTTAAGCTGCTTGTCTGTTTTTCACTGGTGATTTGATTTGGAGCTTGTTTTTGGTTACCTTCTCTGACCGTCACCAGGAAGGGGGTGGGTGTGTGGGTGTCATTTAGTGAACAGCTTTTTTTTTTTTTTTTAACTATTGTATTAATTTAACTACAATAAATAAAAATATAAAATATTTAGAATTTATAGTATGTTTTTAATAAATACAAAATATTAACTTAACACTGAAGGGGAAATCTGCCTCGTGTTGAAGTTTAATAAATTGCTGAAGTGCTGAAAATGCAACATGAATAAAATAATAAACTTTTATAAATTAGACAGGCTAAAATAAAGCATGAGGTGGATGAGTGTGATACTGCTGGAGGGATATTACATGTAAATAATGATGCTGTAGAACAACAGAGCCCAACCTAGTCTGTGGATTTCATCAGATGCTTTAGAGGCATCAGGAAACACGCAGCAGCTGTCAGGCCGGGACTCAAACAGGACTCAGGAGCAGAGCCTTTGGAAGTCACAGACTTTATTCTCGGCAGCAATGACCTCAGAACCAAGTGAATAAAGAAAACAGGGCTATGAAACATTAACTTTAACGGGGAGTTACGAGGGAAAAAGGGGGACAACACAAAACACTCCGTAGGGAGGAAAAGCCTGACTAATAAAACAAAAGAAAACTCACTCACTCTACTAAGCGGAGGATCAAGATAATTCTATGAAAATGTTATGAAACTCAAAATCACTCTCAAGGAGGAAAACACAAAAGCTATGAACATTAATCTATACAACAGAATTTACAAACAAAAGGTCACTCATATAGAGGAAAAAAAAAACAAAAAACAAAAGGCTGTGTTGAAAAAGAGCTAACTGATATAGAAATGACCAACAAAAATTCACTCAGTAGAGGTTGATTGATCAAATTGATCAAAAAGGCTTACACGAAGAAACGAGGACACACTGGCACAAGACAAGGGGGAGACAGACTATTTGAACTGTGGGGGAAAATGGGGAGACAATTGGTAATCAGGAGGACACACCGGAGACATGAGGAAGGACAAGTGATCTGAAACGAGAGGAGAGTTAGGCATTTCAAAATAAAACAGGAAGTGACGACACAGTGAGCCCAGACAAGACAACCTGTGACAGCAGCGAAGATGCGGGTCTCGGTCTGGATCGGGTCCTTAATCCTGCCCTGGTTCTGGACTTTTGGAGAGTCGAACTTCAAATATTCTCCCAGAATAAGTTTCTCAGCCTCAGGTAGGATCCAACACGAAAACAGCTTTCACTCCGAAATCAACGAACAAAACAAGAGTTTTTATCGCGTTAGATTTCTGCTTCATGAATATCAGGCTTGGTTGTTTTTTTTTTTCTTTAAGTAAAGTATTTAGTATTAAGTATTAAGTATTTAAGTATTTCAGTATTTAAATACTGTTAAATGTGTCAAACAGAATAATGCCGCCGTGTTGTGAGGTGGACAGGCAGTGGAGCTAAGAATCAAACTGAATCTGATGTTCAGTCACAGAGAATCAGTAATAATTATCTTATATACTGATAAATGTTAAAGTCAAAGATGTCTTCAGAAGTCTGTTTCCTCCAACTAATATCTCATAATTAATCTAGTCCTCCAGTTTAATCCAGTCTGATCATCATGTGATCATAATGCAGTGTTTCAGCATGTTTCACTCCCCACATGATTAATTTTGGATTGATGACAATTTTATTCATTCAAAATTAAATCTACAATGTGAACGTCTGTCAACTAACTAATGAAATAAATGATTGTTGGAGCTGGAGGTCAATAAATGATTGATTGTGCACTTCTTCCCATTTTAATCTTCTAAATGTGTTTCTGGCAGCAACAGCAGCACAAAAAATGACTTTTGGGCATCCAGGTGAATTTTAATGGAGGAACTTTAATATCAACAATTACGTTTGGACATTTAAAAAGTTTCTGCCTCTGCATGACTTAGGAGAAGTTACCGTCATGGACATTTTCACAAGATATTTTGACACTTGGAAAATTACATCAGTATTTTGAAACAATTCCCTTGATTCACAATTTTGAAAGAAACAATTCAGCTTGCAGATCGGCGGGAAAGTTTCAGGGGTCAGAGCAGCAACGCTGTTAATACACAGGCTCCTCTTTTTCCTTTTGGGCTGCAACCTTCTGTCTTTTCAGTGTCTTTTCCACAGACAGCGTTTCTGCTGATGAGATTAAGCTCTGTCTTCAGCCTACGTTGGTTAGGGTGGGCTTCAGGAAATGCTGTCTTGTAGAGCTTGGATGTGATGCTTTGCAGCCTCTGCAGGAAAGAAGCACTGATGTGGTGGTCTTTGAAAGAGAAAACTTCTGTGTGTGTGTGTGTGTGTGTGTGTGTGTGTGTGTGTATGATACACGCAGCACAGTATCACAATGAGTGTGATACTGTGCTGCGCTCTGTGCTAATTTAGACCAAAGTTAACACAACATGCTTGATTATTAAGCAACAACGAAGCCAGACTCGTGTTTTTGTATGTGTGATTAATGAGCTGATAAACTATGAGCCAAGAGCTTCTGCACGTTGACAAGTTCAGACAGATTAAATAAACTAAAATATGGACCTAACTATGATGCTTCTTGAGAATGAAAAGCATCAGCTACATTATTTGAATTCATTGTGATGAAGAACCAGAAGTCATCGCCAAACTGGACAGCCAGCTCACCAGCACCACCGTTTTTCATCGTTTCCTTTGTGTAATTGCAGAGATTTCGTTGAAGAGGTTCCCGCTCCCTGAAAATGATGCACTAGTCCAGATTGTGCTGCAGAGACAGAATAACGCTGTCACAGCTGTTGGACGGACACACGTATACAAAATTATTCAAAACCCTCAGAAGGCCGTGAGTGGATATTTCTCAGCAGCACGTGAAGTCAACAAATGACAGCTCCGAACGGGCAGAAATGAACCTTTTGTCTTTTACTCTGCAGGCTGCAGCAAACAGGACGGTGATCTGGAAGAACTGTGGGTCCCAAAATGTAAGCAGTTTATCAAACCACTGTAATAAACAGTACAGAGCAGTGACCGATTATCGACAAATGACCGAGTCCTTCTTGTTCAGGATTGCAGTTATAACATCACCATGGTCCATCAGAGGCAGCACGCTGACCAGCTCTTTGTCTGTGGAACCAAAGCCGCAGAGACTTTTTGCTGTGATATGGTAGGCCTGCAGACAGTGGATGTGCGACTGAGTTGCTGGTTCTGATAACCAAACCACTTCTTCATTTATTTCTTTGACATGGCTCCGCAGTGCTGTTCTAAGGAAAACCAAATATGGTGAAAGCGACCTTATCGGCCCAGATATAAGATATTGGGTTGTTTTAAATGACCTGGCTCTTTAAACTCACTAGTTTCTTTTACACTCACTGTGTTTGCTTTGTTTGTTTTGCAGGATTTGCATGATGATCAGCCACTCTCATGCAGGTCGTCTGAAAGTACTAAGAACATACAACACAGCATTAGGACATTTACCATAAAGGAAGGCGAACCGTCCGCCCTTTTTTGTAAGTTACTAAGCTGGACAGGTTTTCTAGTCCTCATTTTGTCATTGAAGCTTTAATGCTTATTTCCTATTACAAACTCTTTTGCTTGTTTGGTGTTCTTGTGTTGAAATGTGAACTGATGCACAACAATGCCTTTCCATTCAGCAAAAAATGGTGATGAATCCCTCTATATAACACACTCTGGATCTCAGGGCCAGGTCGGCATCCACAAGTTTGGAAAAGACAGAGTTGGACCATCAAAATCAGTTAAAGGTAATTTCTTTGCTCAAACAGTTTAAGGTAATAAATGTTATATCCTCAGGGGACAGGGAACAATAATGACTTTATTTCTCTGTGTGTAGAGCAATACTACTTGGATTTGGTGATCAGCAGACGAGAGGATTCCTTACAGGACAAAGTTTATGCCTTCTATAAGGAGAAAAACACAAAGGAAGGGCTTCTCAGTGACTTGTGGCTTCCTTTTGTGACTCAGGTTTGCATGGTAAGGCCTGATTACCCATGTATGAACACGAATTCAAAGCTTATGCTATAAACACAAACTGGGACCAACCATAAACTAATATTCCCACATGCATCATAAAGCGGGGGGGGCTGACCTTTTGACTGTGTGTTACTTGTAGGCTGATATCGGCGGTCCAAAGAACCAGCTGCAGTTCAAATGGACATCTGAGATGCACGCCAGGCTCTTCTGTGGAAACGCCAGCAGCAAGCAGCATTTCTCCGAGCTGGTAGATGTGAGCACAGTGCAGGCAGAGCGGTGGCAGGACACCAGAGTTTACGCTCTCTTCAGAAATGAATGGTGAGGCGCCCACATCACTGATGTGTGACGAAACTTTATCAGTTTACCTGTTGACATGAGAAGACTTGCAGAATGACGTGGTCAGCATTAACCAGCCAAACTAGTCAGCCAATCACAAAAATGTTTGGCATTTTAGAGTTGCACAGTATGTCTTCATGTGACACAATGAAATCATTGTTAGTTCAAATTGGTGCAACAACACAAAAATGTGGACTGAGTGCTCTTTGTTCGTGTTTTGCTTCCCCTTAAGTTAAAGGTAAACTTCAGTTCCTCTTTCTAAAAGGAGCTGTCTGAACAGCTGCTGCAGATGTTTCCTCGTAGACCTGCTGATTTTGTGATTCTCTCTGCAGGAATATGAGTGCTGTCTGTGTCTACACCATCAAAGATATCAACCAAGTCTTTATGAAGTCCCCATTTAAAGGCAACCAAGCGGACCAGAAGAGGAAGGTGTGTGTCGTTTCAGGCGGTCACAGTAATGAACGGTCACAGACGAAAACCAACACTCATGTTTTGCTTTGTTTTTCTCCAGTGTGTAGAAGACAGCACAAAGTTTCCTCTGGATGTCATGGTTAAGATCGAGAAGGCTTCAGAGTTGGAGGACTTGATCCATCCTGTGCATAACTCAGGCCCGCTGCTAATGAACCACCACATCTACACCCGAATACACGCAGACAGTTCCCAGAAGAACAAGAATGAGCAACACACCGTTCTGTTTCTGGCCCTAAGTGAGTAATATGATATAGCACTCTGGGTTTTGGATTATAGGTTCCTTTAAATAGATGAGAAGAGGAAGTCTTTTCGAAATAGATGGGAGAAAATGGCAGTCCTGAAACGTCAGCACTCTGTTATTCACATGGAGTCAGGATCGATCGGGAGGAGGTCAATATGAAAAGATGGCGGTGCATTTTCTCGCTGGCCGAGCTGGTGCTGACATGGCCCTTTTTTTTTAGAATTTTATGTAAACACACATTTTAGGATATGCGTCCATCAAAGCGTGAACGCCAAACTCAGCAGGCGCTGGGTCCTGGTTGTTCCTCGTTGTCTGGTGAGAAATAAATCACTGGATGATATTGAGTTAGTTTCAGACATTATGTATTTCCCATCAGTTGAGAAGTGCAGCTTTAATTCCATGAACCACTATCAGCAAACTTTAGAGTGTTGAGTTTGCTATGTCGAAGGAGAGGACACATGACTTTTATATCAATGTGATAAATCTTGTGCACAAACATTCATAGCATGCAGAAAAGGTTCAGCAGAAACAAATCAGCCTCTCACACCACAGTGACACTCCCACAGCCACAAGGATGATTGTGATAAACAGCATGATTAACTCAGATGTTTCAGTTTGGTCAGCTGCATGAGAAAAAGAAAACAGACATACAGCTGGAGGAGAAACTCTTAGCTCGAGGTCACATGAAACATGAGATATGAGTGGGATGTGTTCAGCAAATTGGAGTATAAACTCTCCTGCATTGCTTTTTACAGATAATGGAGCAATCCACAAAGTAATAGAGACTCCGAGTCAAGCCATAGTCATCGCTGAGTATCACCAACTCAATCCCAAAGACCACATCCTGAGTATCATCCTTCAGCCGACCTCAGTAAGTAACAGAGCCTGGACCACACTGCGACCTCTCTCCACCCAGACCCAAGGGTGTGATAATAAAGGGTGATAAATCATTGTGAGTCAGAGGAAATTGGGAAAGCGGTGGCTGAAATCAAAACAGGGGAGCTCAGTGATGGTCATGTGCGATTGGAAAACCTGCGTGCTGTCTGTGTGTTGTTGTAGAAGATGCTCTACGTGAACTCCAGACGTGAACTGATCCAACTCCATGCGGCAAATTGTTCCAAGTACGGAGACACATGTGAGGACTGTGTCTTAGCCAGAGATCCATACTGTGGCTGGAACGGCACCAAATGTACCGCAGAAACACAGTAAGTCTTTTAAGTTACATCAGAACACAAGCATGAAGGAGTCTTTACTTTTACTGTCTCTCACCAATATTAATTAGAGACAAAGGTGATTTGGGTTCATGCAACATGGCCTCCAGTATGTACGAAATATTTTATAATCAGTCACATGTTGGCCTTTCTCATCACTGAGTCAGTCTTTACTTAAATATTGATTCAAGTCTTATGAGCTAAATAAAGAAACAATAGTCATTCAGCCCTTCTTGTTCACAGCTGACCTGCTTTAAATCATCTGATATGAAGGCCAAAGTTTGGTGTTAATAACTGGCCACAGTGTCCATCATCCACACCATAAAGAGTCATGAGACATTTTAAAAGATACTGAACTTTACTTTTACAAGCTGCACAGCGTGAATTTTAATTTTAACCCGTCTGCTTTCCTAAAGAGTGGAATGATATGCACCTCACTCTCATTGAAAAACCAAAAACAACTTTGATTTTATGTTTGGTTTCAGCAGAACCAACTGAACAAATGATCAGTAGGCAGCAAACATGCAAAACGCGAGCACAAGCACAATAAAAGATAACCAGACAGCTGTTGAAGCACATGAGTGTCATGAGTTCCAGTCTAGTCAGTTAACTGAGGACACTCACTATTCAACCTCTTGTTTGACACAGGAAATTATGTCAGTATCACATTTTTTTTTATTTTTACAATGAGCAGTGTGTAGAACAGGAAATGAGTGTGTAAAGGGAGGTGAATAACCAGTGCAAGTCACCTCCACGCACCTTTTACCACTCCTTTCCACACACCCGCCCCCTCTGATTTTTCTTCTATGACAGATCACCCACGTCGTCTTCCTGCATGAGTCAGGTGGCTCAAAAGCTCATACCTGGTGAAACAAAGCTGCGTATCTGATGAAATTAACATAGTTAATATAAAATAGAGCTGTCAGCTTTAGGGCGATCGACTAAACCTTACCTCACCGTGACATCATGGAGGTGAATGGCAGTAATTCACTTCTGATGGCTTGTTTGACTTCAAGACTCCAAAGCACTATGGAGCGCTTTTTCTTCTTTATTCACTTTATAATTTGCTGAACATTTTGGCTGCACTCTTGCAGAGTTCTTACTTCTAGGCAATTTGGTGAAAGCCTTCTTCTTTGACTTGTACCAGCTCTTGTAGAAACGTCGCTTGCATGAGGAAGATGCTGCTGATGTTGTTTCCAAGGCGAGCTATTTCTCTGAAGAGGATATTGTTACCTTAGGCCCATTACACTTCCTGTGATTTGTAACTAACCTAAAAGTCAATTTTAAAGTAATTTTCTTGGATTCACAATCAAGATACGTCGGTTAGAGCTGCTTTACGTTGTTAATGTGGACTCTGTGTGGAGTCTTCATGTTTCCTCCCACCGTCCAAAGACTCCAAATTGCCTGTAAATGTGAGCGGTTGTTTGTCTGTCTGAATAAACTGTGAGCCTTTATCTTTATAGTCAGCGGGTCATCCATCAGGAAGCCTCCATTCTAATGTCATGTCCGTTTTTCAGCTGCAGTTTTGAAGCCTTGAGTTGGTCATTTTTGATTTGTCTGTTGGCCATATATGGAGAATAAATTGAAACTGTCCTAACCTCATTGGTTGTACACACTGTCAGTCACACCTTGACCAGGCTGAACCCGCCCCCCCCCCCACTCCCCCCAGTATCAGCTGGATTCTTTTTATTGTGTGTGTGATGACTTACTGCTGTGTTTGTGTTTAATGCATCTCTTGGTTTGCACAACCTTTTTTTAATATAACTCATTCTGACTGACATCCTTTCATTTCACACAGTGAGACTCTGCAAAACGTGAGCTCAGGGAACTACGCAATCTGCCGCGAGTCCACCAAGAAAGGTGAGATATCTGCAAGTTCACTGCACATTGAGGCCATTGGTGTTGGTGACACACAGGTCTGAGAGGTGCGGGCTGCTTCAAATATACTCGCAATAGTTGAGGCACTTCAGAGTTCACCAACTTCCTTCCGGTTTTGTTTTTTTTTAATCACACTACTTATTCAGTGCAACTGCAACATAAAAGCTCTGCAACAAAACACACACTGAGATGTCACTTCTGAAATTCTGAACAGTTTCTCCTTTACTTCTGTAAAATGCTTTGCTTACCGTCTTTCTGCTAAGCTGATGACGATCTAATACTGATCCTTTGTAGCCCCTCAACATCTGTTATTAGTCTGAAGGGTCTCCATCAGTTCACTCATAACAACCATTATGAAAATACACAAAACGAATCTGAGCCTCGAGCACTATTTATATCGAGCCCCACTTTGAGGGTCCTGATACAGATTTTAAGAATTGAAAGAAAGGAGCATTTTTAACTAGCACTAAAGACATAAAAGAAAACTGATCAGCCACAAATATGATGTAATTCATTTGTCAATATAAATATTTCAGATTCATCATCCTCACAGTACCACCTTGTGAAATTACCCCGTATGGAAATTAATATATGTAGGCTCAATGTATCTGTCATGCATAGTGACATCCACTCATTTCATGGTTGAACTGGAGAAGTAAATCCACAAAGACATTAGTGATCAGTGCCACAATCATAAAAACAAATACCTTCTTCAAATAGGACCATCAAATGTGACCTTGCCGACTAATATTGTGGTTATATTTGAAGATGGGACTCTTAGTTTACATAAGCAGTACTTCTGCATTACATTTTCCGAGAACCCTGCTTGTAAAAAATAAAGGAAGGATGCGTCAATCAAGCTATTGCATTTCCTCAGCTGCCTACAAGTTTGTGACTTCTCACCTCGTTTTTGACACCCATTGTTGGCCAAAGGTGTCACAACATTCAACCCCGAGAGCAGTTCTATATATCTATATTACCAGTTTCATTCTGATTTTTCACTTTATGAACTGTGATCAACGGAGGAAAAAAAAATCCCCATTGCTAGGACAGAAAACCCAGACTCTAGCTCATCACATGCAAGAGAGCATGTGAAAAAATGCTGTAGAGTCAGGCAGTCACAGAATAGTTCCTTTAAAACAGATCATGATTATTGCTTTCATTATGAAGGTACTTACTGTTTCATTATCAGATTATTATTACTAACAGCCCTGTAAGCACACAATCCGACTTCTCTGGAAGACGATCCAGGCATACTGGGCGTGGCTTGCAGGATGTATGCTTAAATAATTTATTCAATACCCAATTAAATAAACTAAACTGAATCCACATTCACCTTCGTGCTAACGGAGCGTATTGTTTTTCTCAGCCTTAAGAAGCACTCATGAAAGGCAAACAGGGGGTACGACGAAGACGCCAGCAACCGTCAGACTACCCGGAAAGGCCAAGTATTTCCTCCAGTGTCCGATGACCTCCAAACACGCCAAGTACACCTGGCATCACAACAAAGAAACCAAAACCTGCAGGTCTACCAACCAGGACTGCTTGTTTCTGATCGACAGCATGGCCCCCCAGCAGGAGGGGTCCTACAGGTGTGAGTCGAAGGAGAACGGCTACACCAAAGTCCTGGCCCAGGTGGACCTCCAGCTGGACAACGAGGCACCGAGGCCCCCATCGGTCCTGGCAGTCTGCCTCAGTCTGCTGGCCGCGCTGCTGGTCTTAATGTGATGGCGATAGAAGGTGCCACGATGACAAAGAATGGAAAAACCAGCCAGAATCCGGAATCATACAGTAAATCAGGCCCAGAATGTGAAAAGAAAAACCTTTTTTCAAATCCTTTTTTAATTTATTTAACTTTCTTTCTCTCGCTCTCTTTTTAGATAGCATAAATTTATTTTATTTTTTTTTTTATATATATACACAGCACTTTTATAATTATTTTTATACTTTTTTAAAAATAAAAATGTGACTAACTGGAAGTGCTTTCCTTTCAACAAAAGCTCTTCCATTGTTTTCCTCTGCTTCTTTAGAACCAAGCCTGTACCTGGGCTAAGTTATTATGATTATGGTTATGATGATTATTATTATTATTGTTATTATTATTTTATCATTATTATTATTGTTTTTGTTATTGTTATTCTTATTAGCAACGATGCTACAAAGGTTTCTAAATGTGTGGATGATGTGAAACAGTCAGTTGAAACGAGGTTGTGTACTCCAACAAAGCAAACACAATGAGAGCCCAGCGTAGCTTTAATTACTCACATGGCGACTCACAACCGCGATAAACAACCGGAAACCACAAGCTAAAGGCTACTAGCAGCTAAATGCTACATCCGGAATTGAACGACTTCCGGTACTTGAACAGCAACAACAACAAAAAAAAGTCCTCGGCATGAGAGGAAAAAAGAAATTAAAATGGACATTTAAGATGATTAATCTTAACTTCAACAAGCCCGTCAAAGTCCACCAACCTGGCTGATCCTTCACTGTCATCCCCCGGCTCAGCTTCCATCACCTACGGCCAGCGGGAGGCCTGCTCCGGCGGGGGAGCTCCCCAACAGCACGGCCCAACGTGAATGTAATTACAGTCTTTTTATAGTTAATTGTGTCGCCAGATGTGATTATTGTGTTCAAGCTTGGAGAGCTTTTTGTTATTTTTGATTTGCCACATGGCTTTCTTCATTGCCTGCAGTTGTGTTTTGTTTCACTTCTTGGAGGTGTCCAGGTCTTGGTACGTATTTTTGCACTTTAAAATCCTTCTGATAATTGATATTTACTCACAGGAGGAAGTCAGTTTCATTGGCATGGCTTCATATTAAGGAGGGGTTGTCATTCTCCCCAACTTGAACAGATCTCAGTTTTACTTTTATTTAATTCTTGAAGACAATTGTTTCCATATATGAGAGACACCAACTCATTTAGTGTAGTCGTACACGACTTTAACAGAATCTTTCCTTGTGTCTCTCCTGTCTTTGACAAGGTAAATCAGGTTACGGCTTCCTGGTTTTTCTTTTTTGGTGTATGACCAAAAACAGGCTTTTGTTGTGGCATATACAGCAGACAGTGAAGCCCTGATGGCCTTTTTGTGATTATTGGATTGGTCTGATTTTCTGTCGGCCTTTCTCTCTCTGTTACAACAAACCCCCTTGTTTTGTTAGTCATGGTTAAAGAGGATATCCTGGAAGTCTGTTTTCATTTGCATTTAAAATGGCTGAATGAATGTTTTCCTGTCTGCATTGAAAATGTTTGGTGTACCTTGTCTGAGTCCCACTGATAGACTTCTGAGTTATTTCACTGAGTGACAGGCATTTGCATAATTCGTGTGAGCTGGCAGGTTTCTTTCTGTTTGATTGAGAAATAATTTTGAAACAGAGACTTGAGAAAAGTAATTACTGCATCAGATAATCAACATTCCATTGTATTGGGTGGTTCTTGTGATAGAAAGACAAACCACAACAAATAATAGTCTGCTGTTAGTCGCTTTTGGGAAAACTTAAGTAACTTGAGAGCTGAGACTTACTGAAAGCTGAATCAGAGTGAGAACCACCTCCAGTTCCCAATGAGAGTTTAGCATAATGTCTTAATTCATCATTCAGCCATTCATTCAAATCAGGTAAACCACCTGTGAAAATTTCCTTTAAATATAAGATGCTTTCTACCTCAGACTGGCCTGTTGACAATGTTTAAAACATTGTACTTATGTTGTAGAATACTACTGAGATGCTGTGACGTGTGTGTATTTTGATTTTATGATCTATAGTGTCATACAAGGAGGATTCATTTCATAACTTCGCTGTGAGCTGTTGAGATTTACTGGTATATTATAGTTAACTGATTCGTATTTTATTTAGTTTAAATGTCCAAAATAGATTATTTGATGAGCCTTATCGTTGATTTGTTTGCTTTTTTAAGCCAAAAGTCTGTTTTCATCATATGGGGGGGTAGTATGTTTGCTCATATTACAAATCATTTATGGAAACGGAAATATGTGGAAATGTAGGGGAAGAATTGTACTTTGCATAATAAAACCCTGTTTAAAAGCATGACTTGGTTGCCTCAACAGAAAGCTACAAAACTTCCATAAAATAAAGGTAGGTGTAAAACCGATTGTAACTCAGAACTTTGGTGATGACAAGTTAAATTCTCTGTCTGATTTCACAGAGAGAAGTTAGTTAATTCATGTTGTTGGTGGGAATTATGAAGGGACTGCCATCAGACTCTAAATTCTGGTTAACTTCCATCTTGGGGGGACATTTTTATTCTCAAGAGAAGCACTTCATTGACAGAAATGACCTGTTTTTCTTTTTAAGGATGTGAAAATATGAACTGAACCAAACACTATTCAAAATGGACATTTTAAGGAGGAAATAACAAACACACAGGAGTAAGATATAAAGTAAAACTTTATCATGACATACAAGTTTAAAGCCCTGAGAACCATATCTTTTATATTACTAATATGAACAAAACTGAATGTGTGAAAACCACTTTGGAAAAGTGCTCCTCTTAAATACAATCAGCACAAACCAGTTTTTACAAGCATTCGTGTGTTTTGTCCTATTTTTGTTTACTTTAATCAAAGAGAAAACTATAATATCAGTAATATCATTATTATCATGTCCATAATAATAACAGTACAAAAATATGCACAAACCCCACAGTTGAATTAATATACGGAGCATTGTACAAGCCAAAAAACAACAACATAAAATTGATAAATGAGGTATTCGATAACCACTTGCATATGCGCCTGTTTTTACACAGATCAGGTTAGTTTTTAAACAATTTAAAACTGAATTAACTCCAAAATCATCTGAGAGACAAAAGGTTCTGCAGAATTCCAACTTCACAGCTTCCTGAGCGACGAGACTTTGCCTGCAGTTACTGACGATGAAAAGAAGTGAAATTATTTTTTTTAAGTAAATTAAAATAAAATCCAAAAAATGCAACACCAAAAACCAAAGTAAGATTCAGCGAAGTGACTGCAGCTTCTGTCAGTACTCGTCCCCCAACGCAGCTTCAACATCGAACGCAACAGTGAATACAGCCCACTGCCCTGAGGTATTATGGTACGAAGAGGTCAAGGGGGGAGACGGGGGAGACGGGGGAGACGGGGGTGTCTCGACTAGACACAGACGCACGGACGCTTACAGGCAAAGCACACAGTACATACTCATCCACACAGCAGGTCAGGCAGCAGCAGCCTGGAGGTTGGCGAGGAGACGTGAACGACCAAACCCTTACACACTCCAGTCTGCACACAACAACAACAACAACAACAACAACACAAAGTGCCCTTCGCTGGGACACGGTGACTCTGGGTGTACTGGACAGCTCCCAGTCAGCAAACTGGGAGCTGCACAGTCGTGAAGGAGGCCGATGCTGGAGAGAACTTCCATATTTGATGATCAAAAAAACAACACAAGAGCTTCCTCTCCGCTGATAAAACAATCATGGCAGGATCCTCAGTGCATGTGGGCATGCGGATATTTAACCGCAGCTGCAACCACATAAAACACCCACTCAGCCTTCACGCACGCACACACACACACACACACACACACACGGACAAATGTACAAAGGCAGTGAAGCTACTTTATCACACAGTCAACGCTTAGACTAAAAAGATGAAACAGAAAGCTTGGACTTAGAAATAAGAAAGTGTTTTAGTAACGCAGGCTGAAATCATGAAGCTTCATCGTTACTAAAAACAAGGTCCACCAGAAAAAAAAAAAAAAAAAAAAAAAAAAAAAAAATCAATGCAAATAAATAGGAAAACTCTCTCTTTTGACAACTGGTGTCTAACATCTAGACTGAATCATCCCCCTGCCCACCCAAGAAAAAAAAGAAAAGTGATCACTCTCCAAAGGATTAAGCTCGAAGAGAAAAAGACATTTTCCCAGCCAGCTGAGTAGAGAAACCTCCGCCGGCCGGATCTCACCAGCAACTACTTTTAAGGCAGCATCTACAAATCTCACCTTTATAAAATACAGTTATGTGTCGTACAGGGTTGTGAGGGGTACACCACAAGGACAAAAGAGCTCCATCCTCAAACCCCCTCACACCCTCAACTGTGATCTGCACTGCAAAACCTGACACGTAATGGCTAAAATACAATCTAATAAAAGCAACAAGGCTGCCCACCTCAGATCACACTGGGCTCAAAGAGGTTCCTAAACAGTTAAAATGCCTCACATTCAACACAGATAAAGCTAGAAAATTCATTCTCATCCATAATGGTATTTCAAAATGCTATGAATTTAGTTTAAAGGGAAGAAAAGTACGTCATAATTGAGGGGATGTTTCTGGATTATCAGGAAATGAGTCTTTCAATAATTCTCTTCCCATGGTCAATGGTTGAGATAAACTGCGTCCATGAGCGGGTTTAAATTAGGGAGACGCAACAGCACCTGAGCGACACTTCAAAATCTGCTAATAACCCACAAAAACGTCCATCTGCACATGCCACAAAATCTGATTTTGAGACTTTCAATCCAGTTCTGAATCATAATTTTTTCCATTTATCGAATCGTGGAAACAAAGCACTTGTCACTCTAAAGATATTTTCACTTGCTTGAGGAAAAAAGAACAAAAAACAAATTTGGATTCTGTGAGATTAGATAATTTTTTTTTTTTTTTAACTGCCACAGCAGGTGGAAGCGACGGGGCTCGTCTTTGGTTTCTAGCTGTGCAATAACCAGAGTCTAATGTGAGCCAGCGGAATAAGGTGTTCAGGCGCCGGACACATGATTGTACACGTGCATTTCATTTCACCGCTGTCGTGGAAGAAGACGTTCTGTGGTCAAATTTAAGGTTAGCGTGCTAGTTTTTTTGTTTGTTTGTTTTTTTTTTTTTTACATTTTTTCAGCACCTTGAAAAAATTTTAACACTCGTTCTTAAGAAAAGATGCAGGTATATAACTCCTCTCAGACATTAACTTGAGGAACCAAAAAGAAAAGAAAAGAAAGAACGAAAGAAAAACGGAAGCAAGCATAAAAGTTCTACAAGTAAAATACAGGAGGAAAGAAATAGCAAGCCCATCCCAGGTCTGTTTGTCCCCCAAACCACCAGCAGTGTGTCAAAAGCTTTACATCAGGTTCAGTCCAGGTCCGGTTTCCATCTCAGGTCGGGGGTCAAGTCTTGATGGCTCTGCAGCCGTATGAGGTATGTAGTGTAACTCTCCTTTTGAGAGAGCCGGATGAGGTATTCTTGACAGTCATGTAGACTTGTGCATTCTTCAGGTTTGGATCCTTTGTTGTTTTTTCTTTAAATTAACAGTGATTCCTTGCAGTTAGGGTCTCATTGCCTCCTGAGAGAAGGACACCCTCCGGAGCAATGACTGACGTGCTGCCGAGGGGGGGGGGTGCACAAACAGAATGGGAAAACAAACTCAAACCTCATTCTAGCAGCAGCTAAGCTAATGCCTCGGTCACAAAGATCGGAGCTGGGAAGAGAAAAGAGCTCAGGGTCTGCAAAGTAAATAACATCATAATGTCCCTCCCCCGAAAAGTTGTGCGCTATTTGTTTTCAGACAGCTTGTGCGGACCAGCACGAGGGGGAATTTTGGGGTTATACTTCCAGCCTTTCTATAATGGACTGAGGGCGGACTTATGAAATGAGGTACGTAATGTGCTGCTCTACAGCATCTGATCGTTCACCAGTTTAAGCGGAGCAGTTGGATGGGGGGTACAGTGGGTTAAAGAAACCTGAGCGTCCCCCGTCTGGAGGCCTGTCACTGTGAAGTGGGTGCTCTGTACACAAGGTTCCACTGGTGAGTTACTCGACTTCCCCTGATTGCAACTAGGTCAAAAAGAATACAAAAATAAAGTTGATTCAGGTTAAATATACTACAGCTCCTGAGGTAAAGACACCACTGCAGGTTACTTGATTTGAGGTATGTAAAAAGAGAAAAACTAAAAACACAAAAAAAAAAAAAAATCATTCTAAAACACAAAATCAAAAGGACAACAAAATGGCAACAAACAAACAAAAGTCCTAAGATAAAACTTTTCAAGTTCAGTTGTGACTACACCTGTCAGTGGGTTTTGGCTGAGCTGATTGTGTTTAGCATGTACATTAGAATTAACAAGTGTGTGTCAATCGTGTGTGTGTGAGTGTGTGTGCACGTGAATAAAATGCATAGCTGTGCGTTTGGGCACATGATGTCATGTAATATTCTCAGGCTCTGTGTTCATGATTGGACAGCCAAGAGGTTGACAGGGTTGATGAGGTATTTGTTGTGCAACAGTTTGTTATTCTTATCGGTTTCTCGTTGTACTGTATATTCATGCGGAGTCTCCCGGCGGAAGAGAGGCCCGGGGAGCAAGTAGGAAGGGGCCACCCGAGTTAGGGCGACCCGCTGGGGGCCGGCTCAGCCGAGCCAGGACCCTTCGAGGAGGAGGAGGATGTGGGGCTGAGGGTCTGAGCCTGGGGTGCAGAGAAACCAAAGCTAGTGCTGGTTCCAGCCGGGGAAGCTGAGGCAGCTGCAGCCGACACGGCAGGACCCGGGGCCCCACCAGACTTGTGGGCAAACAGGGTTCCTGGATTAAAACAGGAGAAATCATTACATCAGGATCAACAGAATAAAATTTTAAAAGGCTTTAAATCACAAAACAACAACAACTCCACACACACCTGAGTAGATTGTGCCATTAACCTCCACTGAGACAGTGATGCTGGCATTTCCATTGGTTGAGATGCTCAGAGACATGTCCTGCTGCTTCTCATCTGGACACAGAAAGGACAGTAAGCTCACTACAAACGTGTTCCACACCGAGCGTGCCTCTCCAACATGAAATCTAATTCACAAATGTTTGCTCTATTGGACAAAGTCCAGCAGTTTCTGAAAGCGTCACAGCCAGTTCAGGGTCGTTACGGTAATTCCACTCGCACTGTTGAATCTGCCCGAAAGCACTCACTGACAGGACACTTTGGTTAAAATAAACAACAAGTCCAGGTGGACAGCAGGAATCTTCCGTGGTTAAGGGTTAAAGTCCGGCCTGACACACTCGGCAGCACTGACCTCTGGTGGTGATAGCTGGGGCTCCCAGGCGCAGATTCATGGGCATTTGGGAGGCCATGGCCAGCAGGTTGTGCTGGAAGGCCTGCTGCATCAGGCGCTGCTGCTCTTCTGCCAGACGGGCCATCTTTCTCTCGGGTCCTTCTCCCACGCCGGTCTCCAGCTTTTCTCTCAGCTGCTCCAGAGTGGCTGCTCTCGCCAAACCAGCAACCTGCTGCTGTCCGAGAGCCAGAGCCATGGAGGGCCTGGCTGCCATGATGGAGGGGGTCAGGTCATCTGGAGGAGGGAGACAAAGAGATGGAGGATTTGTTTTATGATTTCTGATTAGTCCACACTCAGGAAATGATTGCTTGTCTGTTCTCTGTATCTGCTGAATTCACCCCACTCTCATAGAGTGCATAATCAAATCTTTTTGTTGGGGTCCAGAGTCACATTCCAGCCCAGTCAGTGCGTTTACATGCACAGTTAAGTCAAGCTCTGGTCGTAGCTCGATAAAGCCATCTGATCGGACTTCTGTCTTTGTCTCAGATTACATGCACAGGAGGGAAATCCATCTAATTTTTGAAATCGTGTCGCCTCCGCTACCATAGGTGGCGATATGCACTCTTTCTGCTTGTGGGTAATGGGCCACTACAGATTGACCTGTGACATCACACACCACAACAGAGGTGGAAAGGAAAAAAAGACAGGTGAGACGAGCAAAAATTAGCTTTTGCTACAGACTTTGCCATGTTCGACGCGTTAGCGGTTAGCTGGCCTCCTACGTTTACGTTTTAAATGCCGTTCGACTTCCAGGTCATAGCTTGGGGTGAAACTTTAGCATATGTGCAGATCACCTCCTCCAGCTCCAGTCCAACTGTCCTTATACCTGCTGCAGTAGCTCAAATTTCAACTGCATTATCTGGGTGTGTTAGTGCGAAAATTGTAAACTCGACTTCAGTCGAGCTAACGTGTTTACATGCACTTTAAAAGTCCAGTTTTGGTCGGACTGACGCAATAATTTGATTTTTTAGGTGTCATGTAAACATGCGGAGTGTAAAGACAGTGATCAACAGGATCCCACTGATGTGGACTGGAGACTTCAAAGTTCATATAATGTCCTCCCCAGCGTGGGAACCATGTCATTAATCAGGAGTAAAGATGAGGGCCCTCAGGAGCCCCGGGGCAAAACTGTTCACACATTGTCCCTTAAACACCTGGATGGATGGACAAGACGCACATTCACACAGTCACAGTGTAACAACATAACAACCACATAGGACAATAGGTGGGTGGGGGTGGGGGTGCAAATTCACAAATATAACCACACGCTCTCATATCGATACTCCTGCATACACACACAGTTTCACACACTTGGGTGAGAACAAATTTTGGTCTCAAATGACATTTTTTATGACTTTAAAATGCCTTTTTGTCATGTCACGTACAAAAAAATCTCACTTTAATCATTTAATCTGTCACCTGACGGATGAATACAGGACACAGCACCTAAAGTCAGCTGTGACTGGATGCAGCTCGTCCAAACTGCGACAGAGGGCAGCATTTCTCTACAGATACTGAGTGCAGCTTCGACTGGAGCTCTCCAGTCTGTTCTGACCGCCGCGGGGAGGGTTCAGGGTTAAAGGTAAATATTTGCCCAGTTTAATATAACCTTCATTAATCCACAGAAAGGTTTCTCAGTATATACGCCCCCACCCTTCAGAGAAACACGTGTTCATCTAAGAGCTTCCTGTTTTGAAGACTGAACTTATTTTCCTAAAACCTTCGATCAAGAGTCTCCAAAATGAGCCGATGCCTCACCTTTCTTCAGAGAGGGTCCTGGTGAGGCCTGCAGGCCATTGAGGGCCCCCGAGGTCCCCGCCCCCAGAGCGGAGAGGTGCATCTTGGGAGGTGACAGGATGTGGGGTGCCGTGCTGGGAGAAGGAGAGAAGCGGAAGAGGCTGCTGCTGTAGCTGGGACGGCGGCCCTCTCGGCGGTTACTGTCGATGGCAGCCTGCAGCTCACCTGGAGAGCTCAGGCCTTTCCTCTCACACTCATACGGGTACAAGTACTTCATGTACCTGAAGATAACGCACACAGAGGACATCACTGCAGTCAGACCATCACTAGGACTCAACAATAACAACAACAAATTATTGACCACATTTATATGCCCCTAAACAGAAGATAAGACAAACTGCTGTTCGCCTTTGAGAGGTAGAAACTACTTTGTGCAGCTGGGAAATCTACTACTTCTTATTTTAATGTGTTGAGTTCACTTTTAGTGTTTTGTTTTACCTCTGACACATATTGCTCTTTTTATGGTTCTCTAATCTCACGCACCTTTTATAGCATTTCCAAAAAATCAGGTTACTCCAGAAAGCTGACACTAATCTAATTCCTAAGGTTTAACAGCACACCTGGTCGGTATGGAACTTGTCAGTTGTCGAAAAACATGTTGTGGGTTTACACTTGGGTGACATCAGCGCAGTTTTACAAGTATGCACAATCACACCTCTGGTATGTTTTCCATCCCCTCACAACATACAGTTAAATGAACATCCACTACTCTGCAGACCAACTGCATAATGGTGGAGGATCAATACCAAACTAAGAGCAGCAGCGTCCATTAGATAGAGTTTGCAAAGCAATGCAATGCAACACAACAGCCCACTGGCATTAAAAATGCATAAAGGTTCATTAGGGCACACTGCTGGTGGATGGAGAAGAGAGGTGTTACGTCTACTGAAGGGCTTCCATCACCGGGGCGGGAGAGTTTTAGTCGAGGCTCAGCGTACATGCTGTCAGTCAAACCCCACCATGGTCATCGTGAACTTTGACCCAAATCATATCAATAAATCTATGGGGATCAATGGGCTCTGTGTGATGTAATGGATGGAGGGATTGAATGGGAAGAGGGAAGGCGACAGGGTGGAGGAAACAAATTAGCATGTGTATAAACACACAGCCGCAGTTAATATTGACACCCGTACATGCACCAGCATGCACACAAAGCTACAAACGCACACGCTCGTGGTATCGGGGAGGTGCCGCGTGTTTGCGGATAAAAAAGGTCACACACTTGGGAAAAAAAAAATAAAAAAATCTGTGTTTCATTCCAATGAATCAAATTACGGCTGACATGAGTCACATTGGAGAGAGCGTCAATTTATGGCCACGACAGCCAGTGAAAGGAATTTTTGCTGCTCGCCTGTGACACAAACAGAGACTCACTGTGTGCGCAGGGTGAACGCTGCACTGGTGATTGAAGTCGGCAGGTTGAGGCCCTTTGTGATTTCTCTCCAGATCTTCTTGTTGATGACCTCGACCAGCCCCCCCTTCTCCGTCACCAGCTTGTACAGCATGTACAGATCCAGGACCTGCTTGGCCATGATGGGGATACGATTAACAGGCGTTCCTACGGAGGAGAGGAAAAATCATACAGATCAATCAATACAGTACGAATTATACATGCGAGCTGGAATGGCTCAGTAATGCTCAACAGATGATACATGTCGGCGCGTTTTATTCCATGATGCAGCTGTGCATGCATTTTTAACGCGGCCAGTCTCGACGGGAATGGAAACCATAATGCCGATCATTTCCTCCTGCAGACTCATAACGGCTGCTACAGTGAAGATGAATTTTTACAATAAGCATTAATTCATCCACCAATCAATGCTGAAGCACACAGGAATCATTTTGTGGCCTCTAAGAGCCATCAGGATGCCGGTGAGACCAGGGTGCCGGGCCTGTCGCCAGCATGCCTGTTAAATTTGGCTTGAAAACATATTAGCCCAGTTAAGGCAATCTGGCTTGACCTGGAAAAGGGGATTCGCAAACAACACAAAGCAAAGCGGCTCTAGACTTTTGATACAGATGCATTAATCTTGTCAGCAGCTTATCTGCAGCGAAGCTTGCAGGGAGCGTGTGTGTGTGTGTGTGTGTGTGTGTGTGTGTGTGTGTGTGTGTGGAGGGGGGAGGTGGTTCGACGTATGCAACAGAATCAAAAAGTGCAATGTGCAACAGTGTAAGCGTGGAGGAGGGGACTGAGGATTGTGAAGACCTGCTAATCCACGGGCAGCGGTGGGTGGGGGGCTCCTGGATAGGCCAGTATAATGAAGCTCATTTAGAGGATTGCACAGAGTAAATCCACACCCCTCTGCTGTCAGTGCTGCCGGGCCCGGCGAAGGGGAGTCATACAGATTTGCCTTCACGGTTAATGCCAGCCAATCCGTCAACCCTTCCACAGGCTGCTCTTAACCTGGAATCGGGCTCATTAATGACTCTGTAAAATAGCATTGTGATCAGGCCATGAAGATTAGCCCTGATTCATTTTCTTAAATTAGCAACATGTCTCTAAGCCATGTGCGAGGGGTGAACACATGGACCCGGCCCTGAGATCAGGAAGGTGTGGGGTCACTGTCGGGTGCGAGGGATCGCTTCGAGCTGTTTTAATTTCATGTTATGCTGCTGGTTCAGGGAAAAAAAAATTGAGTTAATAATAATTTTGAAATACAGACTAATCTGGTATATATAAATGATCAAATACAATCTTTTTATGTGTCATTGTTGGTGAGTACTGATGAGCTTGCAATTTTTGACAACAGTTTCTTCCTTATGTTTGTTAGGATTGTAGAAAATAAGATACAATTTCAAATTAAGGGGTTTCATGGTGAGAAATAGACACTTGTTGCTAAATCTTTAGATTTAAACAAAGAATCCAGGCAGCCAGAATAATACAGACACACAAACTACATCCATCAATTAAATATGTACAATAAAATCAGTTCGTTAGGCACATGTAAGATTTTAATCTAATAAACATCCTGGTAGTGTTTTATCTAACAAAGCACTAAAAGTACAAGATAAGTGTCAGGTGAAAATTAAAATTGTAAATTTGAAGCGGGACTATAACTCTGAAATGGACGGCCAGGACGCAGTTAATATCGGTCAGCTTGTTAAAGCTGCAGAAAATGCTGTTCTAAGAAATCAGCCATCTTATCTCCAGAGCCAATTACGACTTGTCAAAACAGGAGGGTCTCTGCCAAGATGCCGGTTTGTTTTACCAGCCGTTTGAAGAGAAGAGGGTTCTATTAGTGCTGACGTCTCTTAAAAATAATAATGAAAAAACTCAACATGTTCCAGCTTCCCAATCATGTTGTCAGCAGCTATTTTAAAAAGAATTATTGAGATCCAAAATGTGTATTAATGCTCCTTTTGAAAATCAGCTGCAACCAGAAATCTGTATTTAAATTAGGACTGCTAATATCAGACTGATCATTAGTGCTGCCCTCGCAGGTTTTGGTTATCGTGGTCCTCTGAGACAAAAAGAAGATGGCACTGCAGATTAAATGTATACACACGGCCGACTTTCCCCTCCATCAACATTTCCAGAACGTGCGGCGCAGCGGAGCACCAGGAATGTTTCTCTGCCGCTGCCTCGTCAGTTATTTAATGCGGCGTTGGACATCAATCCTGCATCAAACAATTAGTACAACCGGAGGGGTCAGAGATCAGCCAGGGGTTATTGATGTGTGAATTAAACTGCAGGTCAGCAGGAAGCCATGTTTTCATACTGGCCCGGCCATGAACAATGAGAGCACAACAAATGAGACACAACGGCTCTGGCCCCACAGTGACAGGCCAGCAGTTAGTTAGGCTTTAATTCATGTCTATGCTTTTATTCAGCCGTTCTCAGAATCTGCTGTGAAATCAATATCAGGTGTCACACATTTACAAGGAGCTTTTTTTTTTCCAGAGCAGAAACAAAGACAGACAAAGATGACACATATTTGAGAGATGAAAGCAGAACGTGGGGTGTAAATGTGCGAGTTTGAAACCAAATAGCTATCTCTGTATCTTAAGTTAACCACACGTAGTTTTGAAACCTAAAACGGCATTAATTAGTCAACACGTGACATCAGCAGAGTTTCAGATTTCAACATGACTACAGCACATATGAAAGAGCACAGAAAGCACCTTTCATAATGCTGTAATTGACCAAAAATCACATTACCAACACTCGGGCAGTTACCTAGAGAGTTTCCTAATTTGAGAGGATCAATGTGCCGCCTGCCTTTGGTGTCCAACATCTGGTCCACTTCCAACCCTGCAGACATTTAGCTCTAACAGGCTTAATTAGACCGGCCCAAAACATCTTTTGATCACAGCTCATAACTCCTCTGCCTGGCGGTACCAATTTATGTGCTCTGTTCTGCTCTTAATATATCTCTGCTTCCTTCTCTTCGGGGACACAACATGATCATCAGTGATACCAGACCGCCATGCAGTTGGCAACCATTGGATATTTCATTTCTCTGCAGAACCAGGATTTGTCCGCTCGGCCGCTCTGAGCCAATCTGTAATTGGCTACAGGCTTCACCTCCCATCATCCTTTGCCCCGGACTGATTTTCCCCCAGGGACAGGGCCATCAGGAGCCTAGTGATTAATGGCACCCGGGGTCAGAGGTCGCTCTGGTGGGAAGTGCCATGGCTGAGGGCCCCTGAACCACTCCCTAAGTCCTTCCTCCAACTTCCACTGAGAACACAGGAGCCACACGGCCAGCCTTCAAACGGCTAGACTTCCAATGATAAGGGACAGAGATACAGCGTCTGACAGCAGAGAGAGGGCATTGAGTGTGACTGAAGAAGACAGCTGTGCAAAACTGAAGGAGACAATCGAAGGTTTGACAAATACAGGACTTCAGGGAATAATACATTAACCGAGAGTTTGATTTATTTCATATCTGGAGATAATAAATGACCATTATATTTGACAAACTTGCAGTGATGATTTCCCAGAAGGTTAAAAATCATTCACAGGTTTTAAACGATTACACTGAATGTATTTTTCTTTTACGTGTAAGATTTGTATTAATGACAAATCCTGGCAAAATGAACTTCTGTCACAAAAACTGTCTACCTGAAAGACAATGAGCTCCAGTTTAATCTCTCTATCTCAAAGTGAATAAAAAGGGAAAGAACAAAAAAGAAAAACGGGGGAACAAGGTCATTTTATCTGACCCCTGACCTATTTTTAGCAGGAAACAGCTGTTCGCATTAAAGGGTCCCTATAATAAATCAATTGGTTGCCCCTGACGCCAGTAGTGGTAAATTAAATATCGCTGACTTCACATGGTGGGTATTTTTTAAATAATTAAGTGACAGAGCGACAGCCTTCCAGCGGACAACACACAGGAAATGAATTCTTGACTGAATGAGCTTTGGCTGGTGTGAGGTTTCAAGGACCAACTACAGTAAAGAAAGGCAGGAAAAAGAAGAGAAAGACGAGGAAATGCCCCATAAAACTCCTTGCTTTTTGGGGGGTTTAGTTGCGATGATGAAATGTTCAGTTCAGTTTTATTTTCTTATTTTGATATGAGATTAGCTACATAATTGAAAGAAACAAACAAAAAAAAAAAACTGAAAAGAAAGAGGGAGGAGAAAAGATGGACAGAGTGGAAAATAAAAAAAAGAAGCAAAGGAATACTTCTTACTGCCTCTAGGAGGGAGGGAAGGAAGGAAGGAAGGAAGGAAGGAAGGGGGAAAAGGGAAGGGGGAGGTGTAGTAGGTAGCCAGCTGGAGAAAGACTGGATTACTGCTGTAAGGAAGGTGTCAGCCAACACAAACAAGCCCCACGGCAGCGTCTGAGTCCTTTCAGAGCACCAAGAGCACAGCCGTCCTGCCACACCTTCCTCCTCCACATAGTGAGCAGCAGCTCGAGGCAAAGGCCTCCGCCATCGTCTTCCCCCTCAGCTCCGGCCCAGGATGCTCCAAAAACGGACACAGGTCATCGTTCAGTGCAGTCTGTCTGGAGTTTGGGCCACATTAAAGTCATTATTAGCGAGCTTAATTATAACTATTTCAACAAGACCACTTTCAAACTTCCCGATCTATGTGACTGTTCTTTGTCTCTCCTCAGAGCTGAAACTGCCTTTTGTGGATTAATACATTTGTGTTGTATTGTAATTTATGAACGTTTATTTTGCTTTTTGGAACAGCTGTTGGTAAAAGTCCATCCTTAAGCAGCATATCCTGCACGGTCTGTGGCCCTGACCACCAAAACATGTCCGGGGGATTTTTTTTATTTGATGACAGCACAGTGACTGAAATATTACTATGATGTTCAGAATGAATTCATCTAATTTATGATTTCCTACAGAACCCTATCAGGCGTTTTTGAATCAACAGTCTCATGATATATCCTAAATAATAAAAATAGTTTGTCACTTTTTTGTCTATGTATTTTAAGTCAAACACCCTGTACATGTAATTTAACAAAAGCTGAATTTATCGCTTTAGGGCGGCCCAAACTTTACTTAAGCAGAGACACTGACAAAACAGACCCTAACCCTGATCTACATGCTGAAGGTTTACTTAATGTTGGGCAGCCGCTGGCTGTTTAGTTTATATGTTCGTACATCGGGCGCCATATTGTCAGGACCTCGTTGTATGCTAAGGCATGTTTGTTTTATTTTTAATGCACGGCCAGGGACATAAAAGGTAAAAAAGCCTCGAGTGTATGGAATTTGCTATCTTTAGTCCAGGCAGAGTCACCACTCGCCTGACGGACCAATTCATATCAAGTGTTAAGATATGTACCCTCCTCGTAAGGGAAGTTAAATGTAACTTTACACTATAGATACATCGCTATTCCAAGCATGAAGCTTAAGTCGCAGCTGGTATACCGGAGCGATGGGAAGGCAGGAACCATCATCTAATAAAGTCTAAAACATGTCAATACGCTCCGCAGTGTTTGCTGCGTGCGTTTCCTTCCCGCTGTGTCAATAAAATGCAATTAATGAGAATTGACAGAAGAGAAGGGCAAAGAGATGGACAAAGGGAGAGGGGCGAGCCAGAAATAACGACTTCGCTTCTGCCAACTGTCCCTGGCCATAATGTGATAATCAAGACAAACAGTGTTTCCCTCAGCCTGAAAGTTAAAGCTCAAAAAAATCTAAAGACTCCTTTCATCTACTGAGATAGAGACACTGTGTGTGACAGCAGCAGAGCGTGGTGGGAGTATGCCAACAGCAGCTCAATAAAATTCCTGTCAATTCTTCTTCTCTGCAAAGAAATGCCAAAGCAAATGAAAAAATGTCCGATCAGAGAGCAGCGATCGATCATAATAAGATCAGAGGCCTTTTCACATGACCACACTTCATGTATCTGTTTATTGACCGGATAAAGAATAAATCTTTATTTAAGAAAAATGTCTGAGCGCCAGCTCGACTACAATCTTAATTAGATCAGACCAAAGCTGGAGACACCATTCGGAATCAGCTTGTTACTTTTGGAGGATCAAACACCATCAGATTCTTCTCATGTCTGCTCACAGGTTTTCATCTGTCTCAATGAAACAGAACAAACAAGAAGAAGAAAAGCAAACGTTCAAATCTTTATTACTTTAAGCCATATATTTACTCAGAGAACATAGAGAAAGAGTTTTTCTTCAGAATTATTGCGGTGAGCAGAAACCCACTATATCTTCTGTCAGCTGCTGCAGTCTGTAATCTAAAACACTGCCAAACTGGCGAGCCTCCAAACGACGGACAAAAACTGTAAATCCTAATGGGTGTTTTCCACACGCTGCAGAAACCGCATGAATGATGACACTATTAGCGCTTTAATTGCATAATTTGGACTTTGTCAGGTGCAATTTCGCAACAGCTCTCCTCTCAGACGAGCCAGGCCCAGTTTTGAATGGCTTTTAAATGAGCGCCAACTGTTTGGTCAAGCCTTACTCTTAACAATCACAACCGTAAAAGCATCTCAGAAATGAAGCAGAGTGACAAACAGAAAGAGAGAAACATGACTCCTTCTGCGTGGGTCATGAAGATGGGTCACCTGGTGAAATAGAGGGGGAGGGGGATTGAAAAGGTTGGATGGCGCGAAAAGTGAGATGGCCTCTTCAACTGTAACCCAAGTCCCCTGGATCCCCAGAGACCCGGCAGATCAACTGACTAGACCCCAGTCAACACAGGCTGATATAGAGCCAACAGAAAGATGGATAGATGAATGAACGGACGGAGAGATGGCCGATGTGTCTTACGCTGTGTGGTTATTCAAGGTCCATTTGAAAGACCGTGGGAGAGAGTGGGAGAGAGCGAAAGAGATTTGAGGCATTTGTTGGGAAAAGAACTTTGCATGGTGGTTCTCCTGATTAAGACACAAAATGCAAAATAAAAATAACTTCTTGCATGGAATCATGACAGGAGATGGTGGTTAAAGCAACACAAGCCAGGACAGGCTGTAAGAGGTGATGGATGTTATTCAAATGATATACTGACACCTGACAGGAAACCAGGTTTTCTATCCAAACATTGTATACAGGCTCATCCATCCATTGCAGCTTCAGGCCATTTCTCCTTTTCATATAAATGGTTCAGTTGCTCCACCCACCGACCATACAGTATTTGAATATAACCAGCATTTGTCAACATTAAATTGTTCATCAATCAACTCGTGCAGACAAATCTGCCATGTTACTGTACAGCCTGGGTGGATCGCACAATAAAACCTCCATTGCAATGCTCAGACTCCAACAGAAAGATTGATGTGAATGCTTGGTGCATTGCTCATAGGATGTGTGGACATTTCCCCCGCCCTCACAATACCTGAGCTAGCTCGACTTTAATTCTGCTGAGTACAAACACAAACAGTTTGGACAAAAAGCACTTCTTATACTTCAGTGTCTTTACAGATCCCTGATCTAAATGTAACCGGACAGAAAATACATTTAGGTAAAAAGCTGTTTATAGAAAATACAAGAGCAAACTAAAGTGGATTTACTGTGTGGTTGTTGAGGAGATTGAGCTAAAATGTGTGTTGACATATGCAGCAGTTGAAAACACTGATGATACAGGCCTGTGTTGTGAGTTGAAGTCAGTTAGAGAAAAGGTCAATAAAAAGTGTTTTCTATCCACAAGTTGAGCTGAAGTAGAAGCCCGAAAACACAAAAATTTCAACCTGTATTTATTTGTATTAAGAACAGTTTGGTGTGTAAACGTGGAATTAACGTTGATGTTTTTGTTTTTTTTTTAGGCAACTTTACTGCTCGGCCCTCCGCTTTATATTTACCTCTGACTGGGAGATGAAGTGAGGAAAGCAGCCCAACAGTTTGTCCTTGTAAACAGCTATCTGTGATCTTTCTAGAAATGTCAAGAATGTATATGCCACAGTAACATGACAATGGCATGTTGTGCACATAATAGGAGGAGGAGCTTTGGCATCGACTGCAGATTCCTGTGACGGAGCTGGATAGCAGTTAGGCAGCGTTTCCCATAAATAGGCTCTGCTGGGGTGGATAAAAAAAAAAAAAAAAATCACACTCTTTAAAATGAAGCACACACTCACATTTGAACACGTCATTTCACTCCCAGGAAATTGTTGGCTGGGCTGCAGCGACGGAGCGAGAACAAGAAGACTAAACTGGCCTGCATCTGCCAACAATTCACATGTGAGGCGTTTAGGGGGCATCTGGAAATTGTAGCCACAGAAAATAACCAGGGATTTAGTCACCCCCCCCCCCCCCCCCACCCAATCACCACAAGTACATCCTAAACCCGACTTTTATCCCTTGAGTGGCGTGAAACTCTGAAATCAGCAGCTCCACTGTCTCCTCTGTGAGAGTGAAGTCGGCTCGCTGATCAGAGTGGCTGTTTTAAAGGGTAAGTCGGTGACAGTGATACCTTCAGGGGCAGGTGCAGCACCGGAGGGGGCTCCCTCTCCCTTAAAGCCGACCTTATAATGCAGCTAACTGCTCCGATCAATGAACACCCGGATTGACAGATAAAGCCATCAGCTGACAAGCTCCATTCGGGGCCCCGAACCGCCGATCAATACGGGAGACATCAGCTGCTAGAAGCCGAGGAGAAGGAGGGATATGTTGAAACGGAGGGGAGAGATTGTTTGGGGGTGTTGTGCAAATTTTTAACTCCCATCAATGCTAATTACTTTTGGCATTTAGAATCCGTGACGGTGGGTCAGACTTCACCCTTCAGGGATTAATGCAGAGTGACTTAAAAGGAGGCCCACAGCCGAATATGCCTTAATTCCTGAGTTACAAAACACCCAGGCTTCAAGCTGCCATGAATTCACCTCCGTACGGAGATCATCACAACAAGTCACGTCAACTAAACCGGCAGCGGTAAAGTGGCGATGGCGTCCGCGTGTTTCACGTCCATTTCTTCCCACAAATCAAACGTCTTGTTTTCCATTAGGCCCCTTTGCACTCAGATCTCTGTGGATGTCCGAAGCAGCGCTGCTGCAGAGCGGCCCTGGAAGTGAGCTCAGGGCTATTGTACTGGTGTAGGGCTCCTCTGGGGGCTGTAATGTATTTGGTGCCATCCATCACGGGGGCGTGGGGGCCAGGAAACATTGCTTTAAGAGCACACACAGGACACAGATGGAGAAGCAAGACACGCAGATATGCAGAGATGGCAGTCGTTTGGGAAATTTGTTGATCACTGAAGAGCTTCATGTGGGAACGGCTTAACAAAGTCCTCACAGAAATGAGACAGTTCATTCTAAATGAAACCTGATTTTTTTTGAGGGAGTGTTTCTTCCTAGTTTAACCCGTACTTAAGCTGAGGATAGATGTGACCTTTCCTGTTAATGCTGTGAGTTGATTCATGAGAACAGAATTTTTCACATATTTGCTCTGTCAAAACTTTAAGTAGACTAATTTTCTCCTCTTTTGCTTAAATCAGCCGTTTGAAAGGTTCCTCCACAACAAAGTTCGTGTGTGTGTTTGCTGATTTTTACGTGATGACCAGTTTAACTGTCCTCAGCCACCTCTCACATCTTTTGTTGCATTATCATCCTTCTGTGTTCATTTCACACTCCCGTATTTGCCTCCTCGCACATTCTCCCCCAAAGTGGATGAGTCTCTAACTGCCCCGTTCGTTTTGCACAGTATTTGCAACTGGATTCTGCCAAATACTAAACAAGATGCATGGATGAACTGAGCAGCTCGTGTTATTTTTACCCTGACCGATGACCTCGCTGGGAGGCATGAATCTGCTCGAGGCTTGCACTTGTCGTTGTCCCTGCTCAGTTACTTATGAGCGTGGTGATTAAGAATCTCCCAGCTCTGCAGCTTAAAGACTCAAATCCCCGTACAGTATGGTCGTAATTAAAGATGGACAGCATGGTGTCGGCCCAGCGCTGTGAAACAGTCCTGCTAAATGACAGAGGAAATAACAAGGAAGTCTTGAGGACTGGGGGGTTGGGATGAAAAGACAGAGAAAGGAAGAGACACAAAGAGTAGTCCTGGCTGGCAAGAAACAAACAAAAACTTCAACTAAAAAAAATCTCAAGATTTGAATCTGAAGCCCCTCAGCGCACCCAGCCAGCTCCCCGCCTGCACGAAAACATCAGGAAAACCACTATTTCCTTTTGTTTTGAAGGAAAAAGCAAACCATCATAGATGTTCTCGCTCTCTGAGGCTGGGCTGTAATTTGCCAGCCGACGGGTGGAGTTTACCGAAGGCAGAGATAATCTCAGCCCTCAGACGTATCAACACAGTAACCATAAAAATCTTTCATCATGAACGTGCCCAATGAGAACAGCTGGAGAGGATGATTAAAAAGCAGTGGTTGGAATCTCTGTATCATTTGCGTCCCCACCCTTTTCCTGAGAGCCGGGACCCTTCTGACTTTCTATGTTTGTCTGATTAGCTGTTTGAGAAGCTCGGTCAGCTTCAGCGCACTGACAAAGTCATTTCAAAGGGAAATGAGAGAGTGTGGCCTTAACCTCCCCTCAGTCACCCTGGCACCTCGTCTGCCCTTGTCTCCTACTGTGGTTTCCTCGTCTGCCCTCTTCATCCTTCATCCTCTCTTTTTCCTCCCCCCCTTCCTCCCTTTCACACGTTCAGATGCGCGACCGTCACTCCCTTGTCTGCTGTCCGGCAGCATTGCACTATCAAAAAGGTTGGCCCCCACTTATTTGGAGATCATTAATCATTCTGTGTAGGACAGGAGGCCCCTTAATCCAGCCCCTCCTCTCTCCCTCTCCACCCCCTCGGCCTCAGAGAGCAGGCCACAGCACGGCCCTCCACCCTTATCCCCCATGGTGTTATCAAGTTTCAGTGGTTGTAACTGTAGCACAATAAACAGAGGGGGAAGGAGAGCGGCGAGGGGGCAAAGGAGGAGGAAAAGGATGGAGACAGAAATAAAGAAAGACAATACAGGACTAAATGTAATTTCCCCTGCTACATTTTATTGCTTGCCACGTCTCAAAAACTACACCCATGTGGAAAAATCCATCAGCAATAAAAATGAAATGAAAAGAAAATACAAGTTTATCACCCAGTTGCAGCTAAGAAAGAAAAAAAAAGGAAGGGGGGGTAATTAGAGTTATCGTGGAACTGTTGTTGGGTTAAAAGGAAGAAAAGTCATTTCAGCTGCAACCTGAAAATGGACAAATGTCGCTCGACACTCAGTGTTTTTGTTGTTAAACCAACCAGGTGCTGCCATTTTCCAGAAGTTGTGGGGTGTTAACTAAAGCAGAATGAGGCCATATCAAAGAGCCACAGAATGTTCCTATTGTAGAGTGGTGTTTGTACAGAGGGCCCGCCTGTTACAAGGGCCAGCGTGAAGCCGACCGGGGGAGTAATATAATGCATACATGGATCCCCCTGAGCCCATTCATGGTGTAATTGGTGTGGACAGAGCGCTCAGTCTCAGGGTTACTGTTAGAGAACTTCCTCCGATGTCCTGCTGGGAGGCCACTTCTCTGCAGCACAAACACTGACAGAAATATCCTGATGTCTGGATTAAAATAAAAAACAAAGCCTTTCTTAAAATGTAAGAATTTTTTTTTCCAAATGAACGGACTCTGGTTCCAAACACGTTTTTCCTTTAATGTAATGAAGGAAAATAAATATTATGAGCCGATGTGAGGCTTAATTTGACCAAAGAAAACCAGAAAAAGCAGCGACAGCTTCAGATGACTGAACCCTGCAGAGCTGCTGACAGCAGGTTGGATGGCGCTGATAAAGAAATGTCAGACATCCTCATTATAATCATTATCATCTTCCCCTTCTTGCCTCCTTAATTCCTCTTCTAATTCAAGTCCGCTCCAATTTAACGACAGACAAGTCCGGCTTACCATTTAATTACTATTAACAGGTCTAAATCTAGTTGGTAAGGATTTCCTCCTGAAATAACTCTGAAGCGGTGATGGAGCACCATGTGGTCCCTCTTAAGCTGAATCAACACTTCCCATTAAAAAGTGTCACACTGGGACGGATCCCGTGACGTGTGAGGCTCTCTGGCTTTGGCACGACGAGCTAAAACACTTGTCTTTACACCCCGTTAGTTCCTTCTGTCTCGGCTGGCGAGTCCACTGAACAGGAGTCTCTCTCTCTGCCTCCGTCCATCACAGCCCGCGGCCATTAATCATCTCAAGTGGACGGCGCTGACAGGCAGTTGGCTGCATCACTCTTTTTCTTGCTCCTTTTCTTTTTTTGTGTGTGTGTGTGTGTGTGTGTGTGTGTGCGCGTCTTTGCTGCGAACCCGTCACTCCCGCAGCCTCAATTACGTCCCCCAAACCCCGCCTCCTCGCCCCAACTCCAAGCGAGAAAACGTCTGGGTGTCGAAGCAAAACAAACAATCACCCATCTGCTTAATCGAAATCTTTTGAGGTGGTTAATGGCGTCGAGCCGGCATCAAAGCTCTCCTCTGTGCTCCCAGTGGGGGTGAAACAGCGAAAACCTGTAATGGATACGATGAACTCATGATGGCCGGTATTCTCCACCCAGCCTCGCGTTTACGTCAGGCTGTTAGCTGCAGTGTGTTTTTATCTGCTGCAAATGACGGGAGGCTGTCCGGTTGGAGAACATTTACGAGCAACGAGGAGTGGCGTTTATGACAAGAGCAAAGAAATCAGAGCGGAGACAGAAGTGTGTGGACGGCTTGTGTTCGAGTCTTCTGCCATTTCTGTGATTCAGATCCCATCAATGGGCCCCTTTACACACCGCCAGGATTTAGGACAGCTGCTAGAATTCCTCAACCATTAACACACACACACACACACACACAGTGTTTTGAAGCGCAGAAGCAGGAAATGGGAATCCCTCGTAAGTTTCCTTCCGCTGTTGCTTTCCTCTCAAGGACCGGAGGTCCCTCCACAAGGTGGGAAAAGCACTTCACCATTTGTCCCTCTGTCCGGTGATTCAACTGGATTTCACTTCACCCAATCCTCCCAATCTGCCCAACGACACCGGCAGAAAGCCCGTTTCTCATTTCCAGCCCTGCCCGGCCTCGATGCCTGCTGGCACGGCTCCGGTCTGCCTGGACATTCTGCCGTGAAATGGCCATCTCACCCCTTCACCGTCCTGATAGATGAGGCTCCGGCTGGTCCGAACACTGAACTCTCTGTGATTCTTAATATCGTTGATGTAGTAAAAGTATGAACTGCCTTCTCCGGTACAATAAGACACGCTGAAGGCCCAGGAGGTCACACAGATGTTAATTAATAAAGCTGAATATTCATGAGTGTACCTTCCATATAAAACCTTCGGTGGGGATTCTAACGTCGGTTCCTCTGAATTCTCACTTTGTTGGTTTCCATCTTTTAGTGCCAGAGCTGAATAAAAGAATTCCCTTTTCTTTCAGCAGATTTCAACCACAATTGGGTCGTTCAAGCTTCGCACAAAATGGAGGCTGTTCTATCTGCTGATAGAGGACTTCCTTCTGGGCAATCATAACTGTGTTCTTTTTGATGTTTCTAATTTGGATCTGCTGGCCCATAAACATATGTCTGGCAGGCACATCATTAACCGGCCACAGCTGAAAAATTCACTGCTCTATTTGACCCAGATGTACTGTCAACCATTATGATGTTGGGACTTTGTTCCAGTTGTGTAATTAAAAGAGCTCTGTATTGGATATAACTTTTAACTTTTAACTAGAGCAGCCTCCTCTGTCAAATTCTCACCTGGATTAGTAAATCAATCCCGTCTCTGACACTGATTACTGAACGTTTTGTGGACAAAGTCGCTGAAATCGGAGCAAATACTCCTCCGCCATACCTCTGTAGTTTCCTGCTTCACCATCCGACCTCATTCTTTCCCGTTTCCTCCGATAACATCACTAAATTGTGGCACAATAACGAGGCTTCATTTTGACGTTCTGTCCTCATACTTTAACGTTTTTAATTCGGACGGCGCCACTATTTTAACGATCCCTTAAGTCCCAGAGGTCCTGTGTTGATTTCTTCCTATTTGCTGCCTCCTGGACAGCCATAAAGGGCACAGCTCTGCATTTTGACTGAGCAGTGCATTTAAAATTTATTAGAATCCCACCAAGATGGAGACGGTTATTGGTGTCATTTATGTAAAACTCTGGCTTTTTTTATTTTATTTTTTTATGTTTTTGTTTCTTTGTGTTTAGAAAGCCATTTGTTTTCATATACATAAGATTGTGATAATTGTTCCCCTTTCTGAGGAAATGCCAGATAACGATGCCATTAAATTGAAAGGTATTCCAAGATGGTATTTCATAGGATTGCGACGATCATGTCTTCACATCTCTTAAGTGAAATGGAAGGTAAGGCGGAGTAAAGCCACAGTAATTAGAGGTTACCATCAGGAGCAGCTCCTCTCTTCATCTGAATGCTCGGCACTAAAAGCAAAAATGGAAAAAAGCCAAGCAATTTGTTCTCTGTCATTAAGACTACAGTTTCAGAGGTCAGCCAAATGCCTCCTTTCTTAAAGGAGGAGCAAAGAACTCACTCTGGAGTAGCTGAAATGATATCCTCCCCAGCAGTGCAACGGTTGCATCAGGTCTCTAATGGAAATAGCAACATCGGCGTCACAACCGTCATCCACATTTGAACCCCAACGCCCAAAAAAACCCCCAAAACTAAACTGTAAAAATGGTTACAACCATTCTGTTTCAGTTGATCACCATTTTATTTTCCGTGGCCTCAGACTTGTTTATTATGGATGAGTATTCTGGAGAGGAAGTTGTTGGGAACTGACCCTTCTGAGTCCTCGCTGTCGGTCACTTGTACTGATGATGATACAGGAACTTGATCCGTGCAAGCTGATTCCAGTTGCACACAGTTAGTCACTCTGGAAATGTAATTCAGCTAAACATGTTACAGGATCAGTGGGCGGGACGAAGGGGGACGGGGGGTATAATACTGATAATTATGCTTTATGTTTGTATAATCAGCCCAGACTAATTATTGATCGTGGTTTCATCAGCGTAGAGTGAAACCTTCAGGTCCACTCAGGACTCCAGATGTAGTCCAGAACTGACAAAGCTGGTTTCACAAACAGCCTTGTTGTTGTTTTTTATGTGAGCTGATGGCCGTAGTTGTACAATCTGCACCCTAAATGGTTGACGCCACTAAGTTCTACACACTTCAGTAACTTCCAAATTTAAATTGTTTGTTTTCCTTTGCTTTAAGTTGGGATGGATTCACAACTTTTTTCAAATTTATGTGAAAGCAATTTTTCTGCCTCACATATTAAACTGGGCGCAGATAATGTGACGTGATGCCCTCTAATCAGCCATTTATCTCCTGTCAGGCGGCTGTTTGGGTCAGCTTGATGGATTTCTCTGTCTGACCGGCGTGAGGACGGGGTCAGCCAACACTCCCAGCGTCTGCCGCTGGACAGAGATGCTAACAGGGCCCTGACAGATCCTGCCCCTCCCTCCCTCTCTGACTCAGCTTAATTCATCAACTGCCAAACGAGACCTCCGAGAGCCAAATCAGACCAGATGAAGCTCTGAAGCTGAATGCGAACGTACAGTCAGGATCGGCACACGCATGTCAACTCACAGGGACCCATTTAGGCCGAAGTACAGCGTGGCGCCATCGTCATCCATCACAGCCTGACAAAACAAAGCACGCAGCACGTACACATCCACGTCCATGCTATACCACCCATCGAAGCATGTGACAAAACATAACAATGTGTGAAGTACACACACACACACACACACACAGAACCATCATAGCCTGCCAACACGTAATGTGAAAAATGCAGCATTGTAATAACATTGTGATTCACCTTGGGAGGCGCCGCTCGAGTCATGTAACTCGCTCGCCAACAGATTTGTCTGATATAAGCCTAAGTGCATTAGCGTTCTGCTCAGATGAGGTCTCAAAGGCGGCGTCAAAGCAGCATACGGTCAGCTGAGCCGCCCCGGCTGTTGGCCAACTAAATTAGTGAGGTCAGTGTCAGATCTTTTTGGCTCTGACACTGCAGTACCTTCAGGATCAACAGAGCCAGATCTCACCTGCTGACTCCAGGGAGAGGAATTAGTGAAGGATTTCTTAGCAAGTGAGAGTTACAGTGTGATTATTATTATTCTGGGTTTTTTTTTTTTAAGTTGATCAGTAACACAGCACACATGATAGCAAGTTCGTACTTTAATCTGAGTTTAAATGGGACCAAATAAACTGTTTGTGCTGGTGGCCCAACACCAGCGGCTCTATAGTGAAATTCCAGATGCCCTGTAAAAAATAGCAACCCCTCCTCACACTAAGGCAGGAAATGACTCTTAAGAAATGGAAGTCGGGTGGTATTTGCTTTTTCCACATAGGCAGAGGGTGAGAAATTAACTCCGACAAATGCCACATCTGTGGCTTCAGGCTCACACTTCAATTCATAATGCAAATGTTTCCCTTCAGGATTTAAAAGCACCCTGAGAAATTTAGATATATTTCATTTTTGACAATATATAACGTCCGAAAGAACTCCCCCAAACCTTCAACACGAGTTTGGAGTTTTCAGATGTTTTTGTAGAGTTTTCTGGATCCGACATAAATAAAATCTTCAATAAAAGCAGAAGTGAAGCTGAGTCTTACCTCTTTTCTGCATGAAGGTGAAAAGGTCGTCAAGAAACTCCTTCCTTTTGGGGTCGTTGTCCAGCTCATACAACTGAAAGAAAAAACAAGCTCATTACAGCCATCTTTACTCTTGATCGAGGTTCATATGTCCAGCACAAAGAAAAAACTCATTCATTAGTTCATTTTCTTTATTCTTTTCAGGAGACACACAGAATCGTTCTGATTGTGACGTTGACGGATGATTGTTAGAGGCAACGTGAGGCGGCACATCCGTCAGCCTTTTTCAGCGCTCGCTTTACAGCTCTGCATTTTTCAGAACGCTTCAAACGGCCGACCGCCTCACAACTTCCACTCGAGACTTTCACAAGAAAACAAATGTTATGAGTTCTCACCTTAGCAAAGTCTCTGGAAGCCTCTCCTCTCCCTCTGCTACTGTCAGCCTCATCTGCCCAGCCTGCACTCCCATTCTACAACAGACAAGACAACAACACAGATAAAGTCAGTGAACAAACAGATAGTGGCAACAAACACACGGAGAGAGGATGCAGGATGGAGCGGGCCTTATCTCATGACCTACAAGTGTTATAAAGAAATAACACAGGTTTGTTTTTGTTTTTGTTGTTTAACTTCTGTAAAGAAAATATTCTTGGCATTTTGTCTTTATTTCAACATGACAGCCACAGATGAGATAAAAACAGGAGACCGGCCCAACATGACCGGTGGATGCTGGCTGGCTGAAATTACAAAAGTAGTTGAAAATTTTCAACTCTTGATCTAATTTTCATCTGCAGAGATCCTGAAACTGAGTGTCGGTCACAAAGTTCATCTTGGGCTAACAACAAAAAGAAACACACAACAGTCTCTGAAAGTTATCAACACTCTGTGACAACGCAAACACATGAACGCTAATATATACTCAAACTTCAAGAATGCTTTTTTGCAGCGGTTGGAGGAGTAACCTCTGGAGTTATTGTGCCCCTAAGCTCCTGTGTCCCCCTCCCCCTTCATCCTCAAACATCTCCATTTGACCTAAACCATCTGCATCTGGGCTGGCCCTGCCCCCACCCATGTCTTTGGACCCAGCTGGATACAAGGGCCCCCCATCCTTCAATCTTAACGCAGCTGTGATGGGTGGCCAAGTTCATGGAGTGTAGCTGGCTGTCAGGAGGAGCGGGAGGGGTGAGGGGTGGGGGGTGGGGGGGGGGGGGGGGGGGTGGTGCTGGTCAGTAGCCCAAGTGCACACATACATGCACGAGCAAAGGCCGAGCGTGGCTGTGTGTATGTTTGTGAGTGCAGGGAGCGGGGCAACGGCCCCCACAAGACGGGAAGGAAGGAAAATAGGGGCAGAAAGGGGTGCACGGTATGTGCCGAGCTGGAATGTCTCCTAAAGACAAAACCTATAAAAGCATCAGGAATCAAAACAAGATCCGTTTTAGCGGGGGACGTTAATGGCTGCAGCCTGGAGTCTAGTTTCAACCAGGAGCCCATTGGTCAGCGGCAATTACATGGCCTGAAACGAGAGCCAGGAGGCCAAAGGTTGTCAAGGCCCTTGAGAGCAAGTCATTTTCGCCCGCTCGCTGGCCGTACGCACAACAGTTGTCAACATTAATACCCCCTAAACAAATACTCATCAGCCATCAACTTGCAAACCGGGTGCAACAAGAGGTGTATTTGAAGGATATAAGTTACATGCATGAAAGCTACCGTTCAGGAACACTTTGAATCATTCACACATTTAAACGCGACAACGGAAAAAGCAATCTCACCAAGCTAATAACAAACAACGTCCAACACTCACATTTGGAGTTGGTAGTATAGAGTTAAATCTAATTTCAAAAGAAAGAGACTTCTCAGCTGATCTCTTCTGTTGAAAATTAATCACAGTCCATTCCTTATCAAAAATACATTTCCCTCTCGACCTACAGTATCTATAGTCTGTCATAGAGATTACAGAGGAATCATTATGTGAAGGTAAATATAAAGTAGGGTACATTTGGCAGCCTTATAGACCTTTGTACACAATTTGACCACCTCAGTTAACCTTTAACCATTATAAATGATTATAGCAGAAGATAATTCAGATTGCAGCCATGTATAGCCTCACATGCTTGCTCTTGCATGTAAAAAACCTTTCATTGGGCTCTTTTTTTTTTAGAAGCACTGCATGTTCCCTATTCAATGGCCCAGAGGTCAAACAAGAAACCACAGAGATTCATGGGAAATGCCATTAATCCGCTATCTGCCTTGCTAATCTTCAACCAAAGTGCAATTCCTCTTTTGTGCAGAGAAATCAATGTTTTGTTTTGTTTTTTTTTTGTGGTTTGGGTTTAATCCTCTCTATGTCAAGATTTCCTGTATTAAAAACTTAAAACTCTAGATACATTTTGAAAAAATATGAACAAAGAACTTTTTCCAACAACAACATGAGCTGCAGACCACTTAACCCCCAAAAAATGCTTAAGATGCAGATCACGGCTTAAAAAGTTTGGTTTTCAGAGAGATGAAATAATCCAATAAATTTCATCCAGACATCAGAATGCAGCCTGAGCTAAACAACACTGTGTCAGCATTTTATTTGGCTGCAATGAATCCGGTTTAATAAACAGTCCTGCAATAAATCCTCCCGCGGTTACACTCAGTGTGTTCAGTTTTTATTGACACTTGTTACTCCGACTGCAGAGGATTACACTTTAGTCTGAAGGGAATCCGACTCTCTGACTCACATCCAGCTTCAGTTTGATTTAACAAATCCACTCAGCCTCTCAGTGTCACGCTGCTCCTCCCGAGTTTCCAAACACTGAGCTCACTGAGCTCTGCTGTCACAACACAGATCGTCACAAACAGCGTCAGGATTTCAGTTCTCAGCCGCCACTGATTAAATAAGAAGGAACCTGTTTTAGCCTCCGCAGAGGTTTTACTGAATAATGACACCGTCTTGTACTTCATTGCATAGTTACATTTATTGGAGTTCATAATTCACTGTGTTTACAGTCAGCACAGCCTTGGCAACCCGAACAAAAGGAAAAACACAGTCAACACGCCTGTGAATGTACCCTTTGAATGCCTAAAACCTACAAATGTCATTTGTATGACTGAGTAATTTAATAGTTCATGTAAAGATCACATTTTGACTGAGAAACCCGCCTGACAGACTGACGGAGCAGTGAATCGATTGTTCTGCAGCTGTGTGCAGGAGATTGGTAGTTTCTCATTAAGCTGAGAAAGAAAAAGAAAAAAGGAGGGAGTTGTCTGCAGCTCAGAAACAGCTGAATCTACCTGCACAGCTACTGATCACAGGGTCTCCCACCGGGGGGGTTGTGGCAAAAAATGAGGAGTCAGTTATTGCATCTGAAACAAACACATACAAACTTGTTCCCACACGAGATGTGCAAGTTCTGGAGTCAGCTATCAACATCCACTTCAGGAGTTCACTGATATATTATCAAGGCCGCATATCTGCACCTCTTTTCTAACACACTTCATTATTTCCACTTGCTTGTGTGTAAACTAGTTGAACTGACTGAGTTTTACACTGGAGACAGCTGAGCTGACACTTACAGATGCTCTGACTTATAAAAACACAACGGGCACATTTTGATGTTGATAACGTGGAGATGAAGGCTCACAAATAAAGTTTTGGTGGCGCTGTATTATATATCATTAAATCCAGAGCTGTGTGACGGAGCCCCGCAGTCCAGAGCTGATTTATGCTGTTAAAGGTTGAATACATTCATTTCACAGATGCTTCTATCCAAAGTAAAACTTCAAAAGAGCGGGAGGTGGGTGCTGGGTTACTGGCCTTGGATTTGTTAGGAAGACACAAATGTGTTTATACACAAGACACAAACACACCAACACACACACAGACACACTCGGGCCTCCCTGAGGGACACTCTGTATTATGGGAGCGCAGAGGTCAAGGTGTTCCTGACATCAACAGAGAACAAAGGTCTAAAGTGACAGAACAGTGTCCAGTCGGTGCCAGACTTCGGCTTCCCGCTCTGTTCCCTCCTCCGCTTTAAAGGCATTTCCTGAGCTGAGGATTTTTTTTTTTTTTTTAAACCAAACTGAGTCGTCAGTGAATGAAATCAGATTTTCTTTAGTGTTGCACCGATTTAGAGGAATACCTGTCATACTTCCAATTATGGTGCTGGATATTTCTTCAGTGTAGTCAGTTAACAGCTGATCTGAAAAGTCACTTTAGGGGTCAAAATCAATGATGTGATTAATAAAATGTGCCAAAAATAAAATCATTAATTGTTAATTCGACTGTTGGGAGACCTGATAATGACGAGTTTAGACTTTGGTCACAAGGCAAATAAGTTCAACTACATCTTTAGAGAAACCTGTCTGCTTCTGTCTGGTTAAAAAAAAAAAGAAAAAAACAGTAATTGGAACAAGGAAGCTGTTAACCATGAATAGACATGTTGGCTCTTGAATGGGGACCTTGGTCAGCTGAGGAATGTTAAAACTACGGTGCTTTTTGTCAGGTTGAGAGTGGATCCTGATGTTTTGGGACCACTCCTTATGATCAGTCACCTCAGCCCCTTCATCACATCCAGCACTCCACCCAGAAAAGACTTCTTTAGAAAAAGAGATTCCCACACCCTACTTAACATTCAGCAGAGAGACATACGAGGCTCGGCTCACCAGATAAAAGTCATATAAAACCAGCAGCGCGTCTCTTGTGTTTACGCTGCACTTTACATCTGTAATTATGCAAACTACAATTTGAACTAGGTCAAAATTAAATTACAATATTTAAATAATCCTGCAAAATAATAATCCAATTGGCTCAGGGGAGGATGAACAGAAGCCTTCATATATTTAAGAAGTATGTTTCCTCCCCGTCTCCCTCCCTCTCTCTCTCTCATGCTCTTAGCAGTTTTACTGGCCAGGCGGTGGGTGGTCTAATCACATTACGGGCATACGTGACCGACTGGCGCGCGGCCAAATCATAGATAAGAACAACGTGGACGAGCATGAGCGAGCTGTAGCTGCTCATCGTCAGGGGTCTTTCCAAACGCTGTGCAAACGGGAAAAGTTGATTCCATGTAAAAGGCGAGCTCTTTTGAGCTGGGAGTCCAAAGGTTATCATGCAGTCCCCACCTAACGGCTGAATTTCTGCTGTCATTCTGTGGAATTTGTAAAAGTGGCAAACCTTTATTATTATATTTTTAAAGACTTCACAATTCATTCTGAATTTTCAGAACATTAGTTTTGATGAGGACGCACTTCTGTCTGCAACAAGCTGACATTCTTTGCATAACCTTGTATCGAACAAACCCTCGCAACAAACTCCTACTTGAATGTTGATGCATGGCCCGGGGGTAATTCTACGCTGCCATTATAGAAAGATGTCTGGAGTAGAGCCACCATTTTAGTGAGGCCAGGCATGCCGGAACAAGAAGGGTTAATGGCTGCTGCTCAGGGAGTGGGGGATGGATGGCATCGATTGTTCAGGATGTTGACAGCACTTCTCCAATTTGATAGTGGGGCTGTTATTAGATGAAGAGGCTGTTTCTTAATAAAAGCTTCATATGATTTCAGTCTACCAGTCAGAGGTCGGGTGGGCTCAAATAGCAGCTAATGAGGAAGAAGGAATATTCTTTGAGTTGGACTTCAGTTATCATCTCAAGATAAATGCAGGAGGCAGAAAGGCTGAATCAAGTAAATTTTCACGTGTGCTTTGAAACAGGCCAGAAGAAGACCGTAAACTGTGCATGAAGACTTGAGCTCATGTGAAGGAGGTCAATTTCAAACAACAAATAACGTCCGCGCACACACACACACACACACACAACCGGTTTAAGGCTGCAGAAAAACAGCTCACACCCACAGGTCACCTGGAATCAGGACTGGACTGGTAGTTTCAGCCTTTCAGTGTGACCCTCAGACTAAACAAGGCCCAAAGCAGAGAGGCACGTGTCTCTGCCGTATTAGAGCCCTGTTAAGCCTTGCCCCCCCCACCAATCCCCGGCCCCCTGTGTGTGCTCTCATGTCCAGCTACTGTCATGGCTCCGTGCCCTGCCGTGCACGGCCTCACGCTGCAGACCACGTCCCCTGGGCCAAAGCCATTGAACAGGGGGCCCAAATCAATAGCCCTGGATGCGCAAACACAGGGAAGTCCCCTGCCCCCCCCCTCTGGGCGCAATCTCACAGCCCACGTCAATACTCATCATCCTCTAAGTCATCTCCTGCTACGCCGGGGAAACGGAGATGGGGGCCGGATAGCAGCAGCTCCCACGATGACCCGACCGCAACCTCCAACAAGACACCCTAACTTTGACTAACAGCCAAAAAAAAAAAAAGTACAAACAAAAACAAAGTACATGCAAATATAAGTAAAATCCCTCCAGCCACGGCGGACAGTAAAGGGAGGATAAGAAATGTCACAGTCCTTTCAGAACAGACGGAGGAGGGAGGGCGACTTTAGCGAAACTCGCCTACATTCCTGTACGCCAGTAACAGGACCTCACAATAACAGCAGAGCCCCCTCTCATCCCACAGGTACTCTTAACATCTCATTCCTTGACTAATCTTTTTTAGCCAAATTGCTGCCTGTCAAAACAGTTCAGCATAGAAAATCTTTTAAACAGACACAGCAGCCGTAATTTAATCACAATCAAGGCTTAGAGCAGAAAACTGGATGACGGCCAACAACAGTGATAAATGGCAAATAGTCAGAAGCTGCACGGCCCCTCAGCAGTTAAACTGTTGCTTATTTTGTAAAATTGACTGAAAAGGCCATTAAAACGACTCCGGGATCAGGTTCCTGTTTTTCTAAATGTGATCTGTAATAGACGTGAAAACGCTTTCATTGCTGTTTGTTGTGCACACCTGTTTGCTAAGAGAGCTGGATCTGTGATAGAAATGTGTAATTAGAGTGGAGGGCCTTCATCCAGACCTCCTAGAAATAAAAATCCTTGATGCCGTCTGCAAAGTCTGCTCTCGGAGAAAGCGTATCCGTTTCCTCTCAGCATGACTGTAAAAACCAGCATTGTGGGGGGGCGGCTATCTCTAATCCAAATCAAATAATTGGGGCTTTGATCCCTCTGCGGGGCTCCAGGAATCATTTATAGCTCCTCTTGTTGCCCGGGGGGTCTGATGAGTGGGGGGGGGGTGTCTGAACTGGATTGAGCGGATGGCGTCCTTTATCTGCTAACTACTGTAAAGGATCTCACAGTGAGCCGGCCATACGCTGCTGCCAACAAAGGCTCGGGGGCTAATCGCCATTCCATGTGCGGCGGGAGGTAAATCTCACTGCCGCTCGGGAACATATGGTGGAGCTCGTACTTATGGAGGGATCCGCTGGATTCCCTGCTCTCATTACGATATATTATAGGACATTAAAAGGTCACGTATCACATGAGAGCAGGCTGGCACAACAGAACAGGACCCCCCCACCTCCTCTATTAACCCTAACCCTGCTCATGTTTGTGGCTGGAAGAGGTTTCTGGCTCTTGGTTGGGGTTGGGGGTGGGGGGGGGGTACAGAGACAAAGTGGCGGGGACAGGGGGCTAAACGTCCAGGGGCAGAGCATGTTGCTACCTGCCCCGGCCTCAGCGGTGCTGCACTTCTCAACAGGCCACTGAAAAGCAGGCCTCCAGGCATGACCACCCCTCCCTCCATTAATCACTCCAATTACAAAGCTGAAACAGAGGAACAACCAGGAGGGGGGGCCGGAGGATGGGGGGGGGGGTCACAGGTAAAGAGACAGAAGGGAAGGACGACCAACTTATTTAAGTGATCAACACACTTTTTTCACCTCATCCAATTTCACAACCAGAGAGACCAGACCGCGACCAACAGGAAGGACTGAGGAGTCTGAAAGAAAGGTGGGTGGTGTTGGGGGGTGGAGGGGGGGGGGCTGCATATTTAGTTCCTGGGTAAACATGTCTGTTAGTGACCAGCAAGTCTGGTTTGCCAAATAAACTGACTGCATTTGTTCAGCTCCAGCCCTTTCACCAAGACACCACATTCCACAGGCAGAGGCCCCCTCCCCCATTACACTAGCTGGCCTCTTTCGCTCACACAAATACAACGTTTATAGGCTGGCGTGGCCAGAAGTTCACACTCATTGGTTCAAAGAGCCTTTCACAGGCAGAGCAAACATTTTAGTGAATCACATCTGTGCCACCACATACAGTACTCCACCAGTTAACCCTTTCCAAAGCGTCAGGACTCCAGCTCAGCACAAACCGGATCCTGCAACTAAACTATGCCCAGACCTGTATGGGGGCCCCCTTCCGTGCCCCCCCCCAGATAATTTGATTTAAAGCTATTAGTATTACTTTTTGAATTTCACGCAGACAAATATTAAGTTGTCTCCGATATGCAAAGACACAATGGCACACCGCAGCTACAAGAAATCGTACAAAAACAACATTGGCACAAACACTTTTGTGTCCATTGTAATCAGCGCAGCTCTGAGCGAGAAGCTGTGCTGCTGGATTCAGGTCAAAGCAGCTATTAGCCTTTTCTTCTGGGTTAAAAGCTTTGGCTAAAAATACCTTGCATATCTCACATCTTTCAAAGAGCAAGCCTCCACTTCACCCCCGTGCTAATGACAGCGGTAGACATCGCACAGACCTGATAGGCCTTTATATACATTCTCATTACACTGCCAGAGCCAGGAACTTGATACATTCGCCATCAACAAAAAAAAAACCTTGACTGCTATTAGAATACATCACATCTAATTACTTATGAAATGACAGGGGGGTCACAGCGCCTGCCGTCAGATGGGAAAATGACTTCTTTGTCTGGACGCACGGGGAGGGAAAGAAAAGCAGCCCCCGGTATTCTCGGGGTTTCCTCCATCGGAGACGTCGGTGTTATGACTATCTCTCTGAATCTGCAGTATCAAATGTTCAAACCATAAGCGCAATTCACAGCTTTCTGTAGAGTCTAATCGATAGGGAGTGATTTCTCTGTGCAGCGGCGCCGAGGTATCTGTTTCCTCTCAGCTAGCGTTAAGTGTGCAGGGGCATTCCACCTCTGACAGGCCAGTACCCCCCAGGGAGCCGAGCTGGGATGGTGCAGCCCGTCACGCATCTGGAGCTCATCTCCAAAATGGGGGGGCGGGGGGCTGACAAGCTACAACATCTCTACTGAACACTCAAGAAACAGCAGATTCCCCCCCCAAAAAAACCACAGAAGTAAGAAGTAAAGACTTTCTGTCTGTTACACAGTCAGTCATGCAGTTATGCAAGTTAAGCAGTTGTTGTGCAACCGTGATTACATTTACATTTACTCATCTGACAGCCAGCAGCTACCCGGTTCACTCAGCGCGATAGTCACACCGACAGAACGATAGTTTTTTTCATTTACAAATAGTTTCCATAATTGAACCTGTACTTCTATTCAACCAGGAAGAAAGAAGTGACGAATATGAGCACGTTCAGGGTCTTTCATCAGAAACAGCCGGTGCACAATCGTGCCATTCATTTTGCAATCTGTGAGGAGAGAGAAAAGAAAAAAACCCACACTTGTGAAATTCTGGATCAAATGTTCTGCTGCTCACAGCCAATCACAGAGATTTTATCTGCAGAAAACTTTGCAAATTTAGCATTTTGTTAGCTCATATATTAACGGAGATGAATCATTCATCAGTTAATCATTGACAGATCTACAGTGAATCGTGTTATATTCCACATGAATAGATGGTTTAAGGAGAGCCAACATTTGGAAGGCAAATTACTGCGTTTAATTAGGTTTTTAAATCATTGACAGGCTCGAGATACTGGAGAGGATTAAACGCTTCCATTGTGCGGCAGAAGTGATCATATCTAATGTCCGTTTACAGGCCGTTCACATCCCACTAAAGCTAATGTCAATTTCATCCTTTAGAGCACAGTTTACATTTGTGACAACTATTGTTTCCAACAAGCACCGTAAAAAAGTTTCTCAGCCAGAATGTAGAAGGAGCTCCAATTTCCTTTAATCTGTTTATATGTATGCTCACGCGTGTGTTTCAGTGTATTTCCAAAGCACGAGCGATAAGCCGTGATAAGGTCAACATGGCCATTTAAGAATTGTTGCATGTAGTCGTGGGCCAAACTAATCCCCGGTCCTCCTCCGCTGAATGTGCGGAGCTCCTTCAGGTTTTCTAATCACATTTATTTAAGGCAGGAAAACCTGAGATGTCTTTGTTTGACCAGATGGCTGCCTAATCAAGGCTCGCTCCACTGGGGGTTGGGGCATCCCAAATCTGCCACAAACATTATTGAACCACGTCCTGCATTAACATGCTGATGTTTGTCAGAAGAGCTGGATCCTGTGAGCTGATATGTTAAACTGGAGACATAAAAGAAAATAAATAAATCAGGCTTTGTTTAAAAAAAACGACTCCTCCACACGATGTGTGGCCGAGTCTACGATTTTTTATTTGTGTTGTGAAATTATTAAACACAAAGGAAATAATCTACACCCACACCACCCTGAAGGATAACATAGACAGTCCTGATAACCTTGACAAGCCACCATGTATAGTCCTCATAATAACCCACATTCAGCGCAGACCCTGCTGTTAATAATTCAATTTTCTGTGCCACTCTTAAATCATTTACTAGCAGAGCTTTTGAAATTATCGACTGGCGTTGACATGGTCCATAGTACTGTTCACAGAGTGACTGCCTTCTAACCAGACCGGCTACAGGTCTCAGCCTGATGTGCAGTTTTTTTTACATTCAATATTCATCCAGTACGATTTAACTGAACACAGGTAGTGTGAAAAATTTTCCCATATCATTGCAAACTCACATTTCTGCTTCGAAAGTGCTCTCTGGCTCATTTCTGAACATATTTCATCAATGACCTTTTCATTATTAAATGTGAACATGATCAGGCATGCGGTAGTTTATTTTGATTAACTGAAGCACTTAAAATAAATTACTGAACACATTTAATAAATGTTTGGTGTGTCTAAGCTGCAAACAATCATTTTCCAAAAGAACAAATTAGCATGAATCGGCGGTTCACTAGTTAAAATGCATAAATGCAGCGCAGCATTTAGGATGAATCGGTGGGTTTGACCTTTTGCTTGTTTCTTGCGATGGCTGCCGTTCAGGAAACGAGCAGCTTGGCGGGATGTGACGCTGAATGTTGGAAGCTGAGCTGAAAACATATTGCTTTTAGTGTAATGTGACGTTTCCTGGGCCGCAGCCAGGAAGGTTTTCCTTTCTTTTCTTTTTTTTCCTCTTTCCTCCTCCTCAGCTAGTAGCTCCCTCTCACAAGCACATGATTACGCTCAGCTTGTGTTTGAAGACTTGGCAGACAAACAACTTCACCACATGCTACTATAAACTACATGGGATTTTTGGCAGGCGGAGCAATGACGGTGCAGACTGAAAAGCGGCGAAGGGAAAGTCTCCTGCACCTCCTTTTGCCTCCTTCTCCGCTGCGTGGCTTCGTGCCAGGTCCCAGTCAGCTGCTGTGTTTACCCAGAGGCCTTGACACAATGGCCCAGTTAGCGCCTGCAGGCCGCTGACACCAGTCTGGAATTCGGCCAAAGCAGTTACAGAAGTCGGCCAAGAAAACCGCCGACAATGGGCAACTCTCACTCCCCAGCTCCACACTTCCTCACCGTCTGGCCCCTTTTCTACAACCACACAACACTGTTTCTACACAACTGTGTTCTGCAAGTCGTTGAAGGTATTAGCAGGTAAAACTCTTCCTCCAACGGAATCTGGAACAGTGACTTAATCTACACTGAGCAGTTCGGCAATGTGGCGACAAACCAAAGCCAGTTTATCTGATATTAATTAATATATCTGATAAAATTTTTTCTCATTTTCAGTATTAGATGATGATATGACGCTGACAGCAGCATGAGAACAGCTTTATGATTATATTATGTAATATTTGTGTGATAGATTTGTCCACTTCGTGTTGCAACACTCAGCTCGAGAGTCACATTGAAATGGCTCATCAAAATCCCTTTAAATACCAACTACAACACATTCAGAGGACGAATCATGTGAGCACCGAGTTAAATATGCAAGGATGGCAGGACCTCACAGATCCAGTGCGACAAAGCGTGAACAATAGTCACAGCACCGCATTGTAGTATATACATGTGTGCAGTGTGTATATATATCCGTATGCCGTCAGCCTATATAAAACTCAAGGAGACTTTGCTCAATAGTGTCGAATGACCATGACTATTTTCCTGCAGCTGCCAAAGGCACTGGTGGATGTCTTTGTTTCATTTGGCTATTCTCCTGTCTCTGTTTGCCTTCATTATAGAGCAGGTGTTGAGATATGCTGAGTGGGAGTGGTTGGAAAGAAGGAATGAGAGCAGCAATAGTGTTGGGGGGAGGAGGAGGATGGGGGGGGGGGTCCTGTAGTTTCACTACCAGCTGATCAAATTACAGCAGGCATCAGTAGCTCAGTTTCCATTAGAAGCAAGGAAAGGCCAATCCTCCAGGGCCGATTTGGGGGGAAAAAGTGTGACAACTTCTAATGGACGTACCGCCAATTTGCATTTAAATGTGAGAACTTTTGCCTTTCAATTCAGTTAAATGAAGGGGAGCACCGCAGCCGTCAGTGACAATGCGCATGAGGAATCATCCAAAATAAGCAAAAAGTCATTTGCATGGTGCTGCAGGAGCGTTGACTTGGGCTGAAAAACAGCGAGCTCTCAAACAAAGGCAGGCAAAATGAAATGGGTCTGTTCAACGAAGCACAGCAAACGCCTTCCTCTCATCAAGACCTTTCTGTTGGTCTCATCTTTGAGCAAACATAACCAACATGCAAATCACCAGAATGTGTTGATACTGAAACTATAAAAACAGAATTAGCATGTCAATATCAGCTGCATTTCCTACGCACAGGCACATGGTGGGGGGGGGGAACCCAACCGTGACGGAGAGTTTGTACTTCTAAATTCATTCAATTTTAAACCCATCTGATGTGCCAGTAATATGATATGATAATCATAAAAGCTGAGTTTTGCTGCAAGGACACGACTTTTATGTGATGTGGTACAAATACTTTGAGTTGTTGGATGTTTTCAAACCGCAGGATCACACAGCTCCATTTGAGTGACATCTGGACCGAGTTTTCTTCTAGATACTTGTGCGGTTTGTATTTTACACACATTACCAGTGTGAAACGAAAGTGCCTTTATTGGTCTAAAACCCACTTTTAGGGAAAACACCGCAGGAGTCTTCAAACCCGCCGGATTGTGAATCCACGAGCGGAGAGCTTAGATCCAGAAGTCTGGCGCGTGGACGGGAGAATCGTCACAAAAGAGCAGACACTGACAATTAGCCCCGCTGTTTGACCGGGCCGCGATGGGACAGAGGTGAGGCCGCTGGACGGCCGCGAGAAGAAGCCTGGTCCCGTCTGCCAGCAGCAGATGTGTCCTTTGGGACTCAGACAAATAAAAAAAAACAACAAAAAAAACCCAACAGTGTCTCAGCCTGCACCAGGCGGCCTCCCACCCCTCCAGCTCCTCCCATTCAGGCCCTTTGGCTTTTTTCTTTTACAACCCTTGTGACACTGACTGAAATGAATTGAAAGATCACCAATCAGGGTCCGGACTACTACAACGTGGACATGCACCCCCCCCCATCAAACCCCCTGTCTCTTGCTGAGAGCCCCCGGTGGGAATGTTCACTGTTTGAAGAGTTAACTCTTTAATTCCGTCTGGAATGTTTCCTCTGGGTGGGGCAGTGTGGTGTGTTGAGCCAGACCACTAACTCCTCTTCCACAGCATCTCCTCCTCCTTCTCCCTCCCCCCTTCATCTCCCTACTAAATTCAATACCTCTATTTCTGGGCATGGGAAAATCTTCCACACATGGCTGTTAAGGTCAGCACAAAATGAGCTCATTCTACGGCAGGATGATTAGACCTCAGATAAATCTGAAACTGCCATGTGAGGGAAAAATTTCTCAACCACACCGATACTTTATTTTTTGAATTTGTGTGGCAGCAGCGCAACGACAAATAGGCGTTAAAGAGCAGGAAGTAAATCCAACATGGCTGACCGATCTGGTCTTTTTCAGGAGTGTAATAATCCACCATCTGAATGACGAGGATCCTCACAGATTTAGTGGATGTGGTCACTTGATTACTTGTGCATATGGTTTCCTGAACACAAAGCCTGTCGTCACTTAAGCCCGAGGCTTAATGCCTCGCTGGCAAATCTCTGGATCCTCTTTCCGCCTGGATTTTATTCTGAAAGTCCCGTCTGGAAGCTGCGATTGGCCGTTTTGATGCGCCTTTCTTTGATGTTCCCACAGCTCTTCCTCCACAGCGCCGTCAGCATTTATGCATTATGTCGCAACAGCTCACCAACCAAAGCCCGGGCTCATCCCACCTCCCGTTCTCTACGTTTTTAATGACGCAATCTGTAGGTTTGTCTGAAAGTATCATTGGCTAGAAAAAAAAATATATTTGGTGGCTGCCAAACTGTCCGCAGCTCAGTGAGGACTGGAGGACAACAGAAACAAAAGAATTACAGTTTGCAAATGAATGATTTGTAATGTGTTAATCATCTTGAACAGCTGACCAGCTCGGCTAGTTGGATTAATTCTGCATTCATGAATTTTTGTTGTTTCAAGAAGAAAATTAACCTGAAGCCCACATGTGACTATTTTTAAATGCAGTGATCAATTAAAATTGAGTTAAACAATCCCACATTGGCCTTAAAGGCCAACTCTACTGGAAACGGAAAGTGCAAAATATAATTACACAACACTAATTGCACAATTGTAGGATCTGATTTGTTTCCATCCTGACACAAATTCGGCCTTAGCCGTAACAGTCAGGCAACATTAAGCATAGAGAAGCATTAATCAAAAAAAGCCCATTAAAAACGGGTAATGAAGAGCTAAAAGCCCCGTTGCTGCCATCCCAGCCAGCCGGCCGAGGTCTGCCATTAATGAGGCGAAGCAGAGTTCACACGTGCATAAACCAACAAATCCCACAGGAATATATTATCCAAATGAATGTTTTAACGCCACAATCTGGTCGAAATGCCGGACTACTAAAACACACCTCGGTAAAAATAAGGTTGTTAGATTAGCATTTAATGGAGTGCTAACCTAAAGCTCTTATCCCTCATCAGATCGGATCACATCAATCAAAAGGTATATTAAAATACAGTGATGAGCAACAAACAGCAGAACAAAACATCCATTCCACCATGAAACTGCTCTGATCGGAAACAAACATGGAATGAATTGAAAATGAGAAAACGTGCGAGAAATGTTCACAGAATCAAGTCTGCTCGATACATGAGCTAAAGGGGCAAATTTGGACATGAGGTTAACCTTTCAGTGCCATTAGTAATATAATTTTGGAGCCAAGAAGTCACCAAGATGACAAACAGCCTGGAGAGGAATTAAAGACAAACAGCAGAGCACACAAAAAGAGCTTTTAGGCGTATTAGGTGAAGAAAACCAAAGAATGAATCAGTGTTTCATTTAGATTTGAATTGAAAACATGAATTAAGGTGGAGAGGAAGCTCTCCAACAACTTTCTTTTATTAAAGTGGACTCCTTTGATAGATTTTAGTGAACTGCGACACTTGTTTGAAAAAGGGAATTACACACGCAGCTCCACGCTGAGGAGTGAATCTTATCACACATACACCCATCGGTAAGGTTTCTCTCTTCATCGGCTGAAACAGGTGAAACAAGTATTCATTGTCATGTGAATGAATTGAAGTGTAATGAAGTGAACAATCAGGATTAAGGCTCTCGTTCCCGTGCTGCAGCAGCCTCGTGCACTTCCATGTTCGGAAGGAGACGTTTTAATGCAGCTAAACCGCCGTCATTACTTCTGGTCTCAATGACCTCCATTTGCAAGCTGGTTGTACAAACAGGGGTCAGATGGTAATTCCAGCCTTATTACATCAGCATAACAGGAAGTCCAGTAAACAGAATAACACTAAGTACACCATTTAAAACCCACTGACAGTTCTGGCATGTGAGACACCAACCCGGCAGCTCAGAAAGCAGAAACCAGGTCACGCTGCTGTGCACAGGATGCGTGCCAGGCAGACGAGCCTCCTGGGTGCCACTCAGACTGAGAGATGTTGTGATATTATTTGTACATCTCTCCGCCAGCTTTCCCAACAACGCAGCAGTGGGCGGGCTGACGCGCCCACGTCAGATGTGTTCCGCACTCAACTGCCGAAACGAAAACTAACCCAGTCCATCTGCTGAACGCAACGTCTTCCTCATTTATCATAAATGAACCATAAATGAGGCCAAACATTCCTGCCGCTAAAAGCTCACACAGACTCACACAGAATCCTTATCGATCTCTGCTCTGCAGCCGTGCAACTCCCCACTTCCTGGCTGGTATGTTGCTGGGGCGACAGCTAAATTATGCAACAGCACTGGCTCAACACACACAGGCTTCAGTCCCTGAGCAGCGAAGAGCAGGTTCAAGAGTGGCAGGTGATGGCAGAGTTCAACAGTAACAGACTCGCAGCTCAGCCCAGAAACCAGATTCAGACCGGCCCGATCGGGTCAAAGAGTTAAAGGTTTCTATCTTCTCCTCTGCCTCGTCACGTTTTGTCTCTGAGTTGTGCTGATTGACTGAAATGATGGATGCAAGTTTCCCTGCAAGAACATCTCAGATCTGAACAACATGACAAAAAATAAATCTAATCAGGCTGCAGGAGGTAATTACTCGGCCCGCTCTAATCAAACTTGCTAAATACATTACCTTACAATTATACATCTCCATTTATTAAGCTAATGGCCTTGTTTATTACTCAATGCTACACAGAGAGAGAGAAAGTCACGTCATGTAATGCTATGTTGTCCTTATATATTCCACCTTCATTACGGAACGGCACCAACGCCCAACTGGAGCCAATTAAAATGTTTCCAATAATCTGTCAGATCGTTCAAACAACCCCCGGCTGCCGAGCTGCCAAACAAAAACGCACTATTCATCCGTGTGACGTGATGAAAGATGAAAACGCGTTCTCATCATGCTCTGTCTTGGAGCTTCGCTGCTGCCATCCCTTTGTGATCATAGCAATGCAAATATGAACATGCTCTGCTCGCTGCCTCCATTTTGTTTCATTTGTCAAAAGGCAAAGTTGGGCCGCAGTGATTAGCTAGCTTAAATAAGTGCACAGCAGCCTCGGCGCTCACACGGCACCTATGGCAGCGACAATCCCACCGAGGCGACCGCCGCCGCTTTATTAAAACATGTGACACAATCTGCGTCCTGCAGACATGATTAGAACTCTATTAATCACAGAGGGATTATCACGAGGAGGTAGGGGTCTATGTGGAATGGGATTACAGGGGTCATGCAGCCTCCGTCCCACCGCAGCGGAGGCCAGAGGGCCGAGGCCGGCCAGTTGCCCACCTCAGCTCCCTCTCCACGCGACAGCTTTGTCTGCCGCCTTGTTTGACAATTATTTACTCGGCTGTTTAGGACGGGGCTGAGGTCACCACACATACATCACTGACACCAAAACACTGGCTACTCGTGTCTTGTCTCCGCCCCCGCCCCCCCAATCTGACCCGTACAGGCCCCTCAGCACCTCATATGGACTCTAAACACTCGGACGACAAGACGAACTAATCAAATGGTTGTCAGTCAAGTGCTGCAGCTGGATGAAGCCGATTACATACAAGCTAGGCATCGTGTCGTTTACTGCAGAGGTACACACGATGCAAAATATTCCACAAACTGTCTGTAAACAAAGAACCCTTTTTCCCTTTTTGTTTGCATGTAAATAAAATTCCCTGTGGCACAAATACACGCTTCTTTGGACTGACCCAAAGCAGAAACAGCTGCACAAAATGGGAATGATCGTTTGTACATTTGTCTCAGAAGATGGTCGTCTCATCTGCCCTCTGTTGCTGCTTTTAGAATGTAATAAATGTGCCCCCCCCTCCATTATGATAGGGGTTCGGTATTTGCGGCATCTGCCAGGCTTGTCTCTGGCCTCTCGAAGACAATGACATCAAAAATCCAACTGTCCCCCTCCCCCCCTACAGCAGTGCAACCTGAAACTGCCTGAAGAGATGAGCAGTCATTAAATACTGCAGAGCTGACATAATGACAGGAAAGATAAAAGAGAGGAAACAAAAAAAGGCCAGACCAATTCTCATCCCACAATGCCTCCCCCAACCCCCAGGCTCAGCCCGCCTCTCCAGATAAAAGACGCCAGGCCGCAGATAGGGCACTGGTCAGCTACAACTTTGCTGCTGTGATCTTCTGTTCTGACAACATTCACACAAAGACCGGCCACCTCGCAGAATAATACAGCTCCACTCTTTCTGACACGTCTGGAAACAATAACAGTCCAAACAATGCAGTCCAAATCCATTTCATACAATGCTCATATCCTGTGGAGTGATGTTTTTAATGAACTGGTGGAAGGGGAGGCGACTCTGGCTGAAAAACAATGTTAATAAAATCAGAAAAGCTACCGCTGCTGCTCCTTCTCCCACCGCCTTCCCTCCTCATCTCTGTCCTGCGTGTCACGACCAAATGTGCCGAAGCTAAATTTGGAAATGTGGTCTCGGGAAGCACCATTCAAAGACATCTGCTTGCAAATAGCCAGTAATAAAACCCAGACACGTGATAGTCCTGCATACTCAGTGATCAAGTACAGATATGTCCTCTGACACTGCCCGCTCTTGTGCAAACACAGCTTTTTATATCACCCCAGACTGCGGCACTCTCTTTAACCTGCTGCGTCCCGAGCTATGATGCTAAACCACATGTAGCTCGGCTCTGTTCCCAGTTGGCATTCCTGTGCGCTGTAACCACCGTGCTGAGGCAATATTTACCTTCAAGAGAAAGTGCACTTGGCACACTGCCGACAGTCTCGGGTCGGGTCGGGGAGGGGGAGGGGGAGGGGGGGTGTGGCGGGTAGCTACTGTGTACTACATTCAACCTTCCCACCCACCCAAAATGCTCGTGCTGACCCGGCCAACCACCCACAGCTCCACGCCGCCTGACTCCTCTACCTGGATCGGAGCCAAACCAGAGGCTGAGCAAAGTGCCAAGAGGGATGGAGAATGAGAGAGAGAGAGAGAGAGAGACATACACACTGCCTGAGAGCGAGAGGGAGAGAGAGAGCTAGTGAGCGTGAACACATTGCGCCTCAGTCTGGCCTTCTGCCAGGACTCACTTAGGAGGATTTTTAGCCACAAAAGCCAATCAGCGGTCAGCCCTCCACAGAGATTTTAAGTGTCTCAGCAGAGAGATTTTGTCCTGGAATCAAGATTAAGTGGCCGCTCACAGCAGGAGGAGGACGGACGCAGAAACCAGACAAAAACACTGAGAGGCAGAGTCATGAACAGGGAAAGTCTGAGTCCTCCGGATCGCAGCAACCAACAACACTTCAGACAGAGCATGCCATCTGTGACGGATCTGATAGCATAAATAAAATTTCCCCCGTGTGTTTGTGGCATGACTGCTGCCGTTGGTTTATGGTCTGCTGGAGGTCAAAGCTTTTGCAGAGCATGGGAAAAAAAATGCATGAATGCCACATAATCTTTAGTGGGGGGCCCCTTCAGGGAAAAAACTGCTAACATCAAACGATTTCGCTGAAATCAATTCTTCTTTGTCATTCTGAGGGCCTTAGCTGCCAGTGGCTGAAGTAGTTTAATTACGTTCAAATACACATTCTGGATGTTGGCACCCTGTTTTAAAAAAGCCGGCTGTGTACTGAAGTGTTTTGGAGACAAAACAGTCGAGGACACTAACCTGTCTGAAGTGGTCTTCGAAGCCCCAGTCCGCCTGTCCGTTAGGGGAGGTGGCAGAGTGCGGCCCCGCAGGAGACAGGCCCTCGTCGGGTTCCTGCTTCACCCTGATGGGGGGCGACGCAGCCCTCTGGGGTGCGGAGGCAGAGTAGCTGCCAAACGGACGGGCCGGGACGCGGGAGGCACTCTGCTGCAAAGCGAGGGTCTGCTTACGGAGGAACTCCAGACCGCTGGCGCTTCCCTCGTCCTCGTCGCTGCCCTCGTCTCCCTCCATCATCTCGTTGTCCTCGTCTTCGTCCCCAGAATCCCGGCCTCTGTCCTCGTCATCCTCCCTTTCCGAGTCCACACTGCTCTGATTGGAAACCCGGGGAGGCAGCCCGCCGCCAGGGACACCGCCAGCCAGGCTTTTGCTCATGAAGCTGGCCCCGGAAGCCCGGGCGGCCGCCAGGATGGCCTGCTGGGCGGCAACCTGCTGAGCGTACATGATGTGGGCCTCTCGCAGCTTCCTCTCCTTGCGCTCCATTTCCAGCCGGGCCTGCTGTTGGCGCTGGAGCTGCTCCATCACCGCTTCCAACTTCATCCCCCCTGTGGAGGTGGTCTGAGGAAAGGCCACACCAGGCTCCTGAGACATGCTGGGCTGCAGGAGGCGAGAAGGAGTCACAGGTCATCAGCCACCTACTGAAATCCAAATATCCAGACAGGTATAAAGTACAGGCAACAAAAATACCACAACGGAAACCAAAAAGGAGGAACAGAACGAGTCCAAATATTCCGTTTTTTAAAGGCCAGGAACAGGTTTTAACTGGAAACTGAAAAATCTGCAGCAGTACAGCTGGAAATATCCACAGAAATAATCAGAAGTGCAAACTGGCTGGCAGGGTTAGGGTTAATTTGAGTTCACAAAGAACAGAAACAACGAAGCAGGACAATCCACTGACATTATCTGAAACTAAGCGTGCCCTTTACGTGGAGTCCTGTCACACAAAATTACTACTGCGATGAAAAATAATACGCTTTGGGGGAATTCACACAGAACACTGACTCTGAGGTTACACAGGAAAATGAGACCAGAGGAGGAAAAAACGTCTAGAATTCACTGTAAGCTTCTAAAACAGAAGTACAGTGATTTTATTTTTTGAAAGGCCTCCAGTCTGAAGAAGTGGACTGCTTTAAAATGTCTAAAGTCGAAACCGTCTCCAAACAGCCTCCAGCAAAAAAACGCTGTGTTACCAAAATGAAAAGGAGTAAACTGACCTCCAGACAACTTCATAACACAAACAGCACAAGTGAGCAAAACAACAACATCAACAACACAACTGCAAGGAAATAAGCATCGGTCTAAATACACGTAGATCTCTACAGATTTCACAGGCACCTTTTTCCGCATTTGGCTGGTTGCCACATCCTCAAAATACGTGGATCACGACTGCGTTAAGAGGTTTACAGACAAGTTTCCGTCCAAACAAACAGTAAAAGTATCCAATTCATTCCGTCCACTTTGTGTTTGTGTCTCACTGCGGCCGCCCGGTCTGAGAATAAACGTTTTTAAAAAAAAAGTAAAGTATAAAATAACCTACCATAAAGTGAAATTAGCTCTGAAAAGCCTGGTCTTCTTTCCCCCTTCAGCTCCACCAGCCCCCCCCCACCACCCCACCTCCTCCAGTTAAAAATAAAAAGAAATAAAACACACCTAACGTTGTGCTGCCTGAATCTTTCAGCCTCTTTCTGCGTTCCGCTCTCAGAAATGCGCCAAACCGGAGCGCCACTCACCATTTGCGCCTTACTGCTGCTGGAGTTGTCCACCATCCCTCCTTCCTTCGGCTTTATCCTCCTTCTTCCCTCGTTTCTGGCACTCGTTCAAACACTTGTAAACACACGCACACACATGCACACACATTCATTCACACGCACACGCATACACACGCTCGCGCGCGCGCGCACGAGGCGAGGTGGAAGGGGGTGGGGGGGAGAGAGAGAGAGAGAGAGAGAGATCGTGTGCGCGCACCGCAGATTTCTGTCTGCTCCTTCAGCGTAAGAAAATGAATAATAATAATAATTAGAAAAGAAAGAAAACGCCTGACTTCTCCGGATGGACTTCAGCAGCCCGGATCTTCTCCCCGTCTGGTTGTCTAAGAGCAGAGAGGAGCGGCAGGAAAACGGCCCGGGTTCATATCTCGGAAAGCGCTGAGGTGACTCCCTTCACTCGGCTGTTTTTTTTTTTTTTCCTCCCCTTCAGTGACCCCCCCCCCCCCCAGAACAGTAGGCCCGCCCCGCCTCAGCAACAAGTCTGCATTCACCTCCATCACATTTTATCACTTTAAATAACATTTCATTTAGCCATCCAAATGATGACACAAAAATTTGAGTTGGTTCAACAGTTCTGTAAATTAATAGAATTTATTTCCACCCAATCAGAGGAAAGTCCGTTTTTACAGACAAATTTCACTTTTCTTTATTTTTTATTTTTATTTTAGACAAATCTAAATGCGATGTGAAAATGTGAAAATGGATATGACGCAATGTTTACCTGAATTATACAGAGCTCAGGGGAAGGTGCTCTGGGGGGGCAGCAGCGGGGGCAATAGGTGGCTTCCTGCTGCCCCCTTCAGGTACCAAAAACCACCGTGATCATTTTGGTTACTGTTTTTTTTTTTTTTTTTAACCACCAATCAACCACTAATAACAGTCAGAACTACCACAGATAAATAACTGAGTTTCATTTATTTATGTAAACCAATACACGATACAATCAAATAATAAAAACATTAGTGTTTGCTGTCATAAAATAACATTGTCAGTTATTGCATTTAGCACTCAGTAACACTTTATCGTCACAATGTTGTGTAACAGGCAGATTGTCCCAATTGTTGCATAGTACAAGTGAGTCAAGTGTACTTGCTACTGACCACAGGTGTTAAGTGCAATTTATTTCTGTACATAAAAACACCATGCAGATCCAGATCTGAGGGGGGGGGGGGCTTTAATTTCAGCAGGTAACCTTAAAGCATTTAGTTCACACTTAAGTGTTGAATCAGCTTTTACCCCCCCCCCCCCCCCCCCCCAAACTGCTGGAGAACTTTGTTTTTTGTCTCTTTCACCCATGGTGGTCAAAGTGGTCTGCTACACCGTTCATACATATAACTGACTTACACGCAGTGACACACAACCATCATCACGTCATGACAAACATCAATGCGACACTCAGGCCACACAGTTCATCCTAACAGAAAACCTCCATGCTTTTCAACAGCTGTGCAATTTCCAGACTTTTGACATTTTACAAATGTGAGTGAAAGGCTAATCACTTTCCAATCTCAGACATCCAGAAAAAAAAAGTCTCCTGAGAAAGTGATCACAGTCACTTTGCTCCAATAATCCCACTTTTTTTTTTTTTTTGTTTTGTTACTGTTGTTGTTGATGCACATGTTTCAAAATGAACAGTGATAGTAAAATATGAGTGAACAGATGTTGTCTCTTTCAGCCCTGTGTCTATTGTGAGAGAAAGAAAAACAGACACACAATGACACAAATACAAAAGAATGGTTGTAAATAGTGTTACATGTCAAAAGCCCAACATTGGAAACCATCTACTTCAAGTGGAATGCAAATCTGATTTACTGGTTTTAACCTTTAACAATTTTCAAAAACAAACTAAACTGATAAAATAATGTTACTCTGATCTGCTGTCGATACTCACTCTGATGTCCTCAGCAGAGTTTTAATCCAAAAGGCTACACATCAGTTTGTGGGAAAATTAGATACATTCTAAAATAACTTATCCTTATTTAATATTTTAATATTTCTGTGCCAAATAATTTTCTTAAGCAAATAAAAAAAAAAAACCTTATATATCTCCACCACATAACCAAATGTTTTAAATATGGAATAAGTTTTGTTTGTATGACAACATTTTTGTAGCAGTAATAGATTTGGTTAAATCTTTAAACCTGCTGCTGAAGGGAGTATTTTGTGTTTTTGAGATTACAGGCAGAAAAAAAAATAAAGATACAGAAGCAATCCTATATATCAATTCAATTGTTAACATAATGAATATTTAATCTAATTTTGGAATAAGTTTCTGAGAACAGATACAGTAAAGAAAAAAATCCAGTTAATGTAACAGTAGTCAGGGAATGTAAATGGTTGAGGAGCCTTATCAACAGTTGATAAATAAGTACGACAAAATGATCCAGTTCGACAAAAGGCTGGAACATTAAAACACAATTCACCAGACTTGTATGCGTGTCGTGCTTAGTGACCCGCAGACCCGTTCAGATATGAACCAGCTCTCCGCAGGCTCAACACGGACATTTCCATGTGATCAAAAACTTTCCCATTCAATTTGAAGCAGAGGCATAGTTAGTATTTCCTGTAGTTTTACAAAAAGAAAAATTAAAGTTAGTCAAGCTTTGGGGTCATAGTGGATAAGGCTTGTTCTCACGGCCATCCGCGTCTTCTTATAGGGTGAGCACTGCGGGAGCGGCAGTTTGGCTCCGGGGCAGGAAGTCCTCAGGCAGCGCAGCGGTGGAGCTGGGTGAAAAAGAAGGCCCCACACACCAGCTGGAGATGGAGTCACACCTCTGAAAGGGTCGAGTCTCGGTTCCAGCTTCACTGCATGGAGCAGGACGGGCCCTCGGAGCAGCAGCACACAGAGGAGCCCATGGCTTTGGGCGGGATCAGGTCCAGGTCCTCGTCATCAGGGATCTCATCCAGACGGTAGCCGTCCTGAAGAAGCTGTCTGCTTAAATCAGGGTGGACCTGGAGTGTGAAGAGAAGGACGTCAGCTACTAAACCTGGAACAGATATCTGTTTATCTCTTTATATTGATCTTTAGCTTTTGTCTGCCAAAAGAACTACATTTACTGTCCTCTATTATTTACTGTTGCAAATCAGATGTAAAAAGGATTATTTAAAAGTTTTTTACTTTTTCAAATCCCCACCTCATGTACTCCCCCTCTCCTTGGTGATATTTTACATTACTGTGTTTGTGGAAGTACGAATGTCTCCAGTAAATATATGAATTCTTCAGTCATTAAATAGCAATGTGAGAAAACAGCTATGACTGAATTTAAATGTAAATAGCACTCGTACTTGCTACACATCTGAGGTCAGGAGACAGCTGGAGGCTCACTTTCTGTCACTGATAGCAACTAAGTTTATGTACAAAAATGAAATGCACGTTTCCACATACAGGCTCTCTGTAATTGTCTTCAGCAGGTATAAATGAATGAGAGCACAAACAAGATGTGGCCTCAGGTCAGTGTAAGTGTTCCACATCTTTGATAACTTTGTTTATTGAGGTCTCATGTACCTGGAGACAAACTGATTCCTCTCACCTGTTTACTGATAACCAATCATGCAATTTTTTTCCTTCTTTTAAAAAAAATATTTAGAATGTGCACGTTCTGCGAGACAAAAGTTTCAGAGTTACACTATAAACTCTGTGCCAGCCCGGGAAGCAAAACCAAAGTGTTCGGGAAACACTGCATAGAGATCGGAAAGAAAGAACATCGTAGGAAAAAATAAAGCCCAGTCGATAATGATAGTATGGATGGATGAAAGTTTGATTAAACAGAAGAAGATTAAACAGCCAGTTTGATTGTGTAGTGACTGAGAACATTTGAAGAATGTCTAACTCACCTCAGCTGAAGAGTATCCTGAGGAGTACTGGTCGAAATCGATCTCTTCTTCACTATAAGGACAAGAAGTTCTGTCAGCTGAAAACATGTTTATGGACATTAGAACAACAAAAATGTCAAAACTGAGTTGACCTGAATTTAAAGCACGATTTAAGTTGGTGAGTTTAACTAAGAAATTACATGCAACTATTTTATCTGTAGTTATGCTCGAACAATTAGTTACAGAATTAGTCTCATTTAATTTAGATGTGTATGCTTGTAAGAATAATATCATGGAAAACAAATTGAAAAAAAAAAAAAAAAAAAAAAAAAAAAAGGACGAATAATTAGTGTTCAGAGTTCACTTGTACAAGTTCAGCAACCCAACCAGCTGCACATTTGCCTGTCAAACTTGCCTGTCTGAGTCCAGAGCAACCAAAGTGTCTTCGGCGTGCTGACTCAACGCAGCGTAGCCCTTATTATACTTCACTGTCCTAAAAGGAGAAAGAGGAATAGTTAAAAAAAAAAAATGCTAAAAAAAATTACTCTCCTTTTGCATTATGCTGACATCACAAAAGACGGCTTCCTCTTTGTCCTCGTCCTCCTTCCGTCCTCACCTCTTGGTTCCTTGTCTTGGCTGATGCATGACTGGAGGTCCTGGTGACAGGGCCTTCTTCTTCAGTGCCTTCCTCGCCATCTCCCTGTGTTTCTCTGTGGATGATCAGTATAGGAAACTTGTTTCTGCTGTAAAATGGTCAAAAGCAGACTTGAATCTGGGACAGTCACTAATCATATCAACAGGATTTAACTCTCTCCTGTCATATTGGGTAATCAGAATTTCAGCAAAACATGACTGAAGGCCTTTATTGAAAAATGTCTAAAATATCACTCAAGAAACATCTAAAGATTGTCTCAGGTGAAGTAATGCCCTCATTTTAGGACGTTCAGATTCATGACCCTTGCCACATCCACACACCCCCCTTCAAGAAAGAGAACAAGTTCTTCGTTGTAAAGGTTTGACGTTACATTAGGCAGCTGAGCTAAATTTATGATGATGTTTCGTAGCTACTGGGCAGATTCAACACAAATGAATGATGAACTCTGACCGAAACAGTAGCATGGGTGTAGCTTTGGTTTTCACTGTGCTGTGTAACATATCCAAACAAATATGAAAATGTGTTGGTCTTGTTCTGCTCTCACAAGCCTTATTAGGGTTAGGGTTAGGGTTTTAACCCTAACCTTTGCTAAAAAGTTTTAATCAATACTTGGCAAGAAGCTTGTTGATGTTTTAAAACATGTTCACAGATTCAATCCAGAGTGTTGGCTGGAAATTAGGGAACATTGATTACACATAACTATTTATTAAGATGCAGACAACCAAAAAGTTACTAATATTAATTGTCCAAGTGTATTTGTTCAAATTTGGTTCAATAAGAAGCTTCAAAGATATGAAATACAAAAAGCAGAAATCCAGCAGACAACCTGGGCTCCGCTGCACATTAGCTTTGGTTGTGAACATTTTTAAAACTGAGACACAAAGAGTCTGTGATACATGTCATGTGTCTTTCAGGTCTCACATGACAGATCAACACCATGGTGACTTCACACCAAAGAAAAAAAACAAAAACCCATTACCTCTTCTCTGTGTGGAAAGTCTGCTATGTAAATGTCATGCGAAAATAAGAATCAGCATTGCCACAGTCAGTTAGTGGTGTAATGCAGAGATTTACGAGAGATTTTTACAGCTTTGTATATCACAAAGACCCCATTCAGATCTAGTATCGAGTTTGCGGCATTTAGTTCGAACGTGTATCAAGTGACTCACACTTTATCTCTTTCGATAACAAACACATGAAATATCATACTGAACTAGTTGTACAGGGTGTCTACACAACATAACTAAAAAAAGGTTTGGGATGGTGTCACCTTCCTCCACTGGAAACAGGAAAAGCATGGTTACCCGGAGGGTGTTTAAATTTATCAGACTGACAATCTTATAGAAAACCTTGACAGAAATGTAGGCATAAGGGCGGTGACATGACCTTTGTTAGTGAGCTTATAAAAGGAAAATCATTGATGAATAACTAAAAATCCACATTTCTTTGTTGCTTATTTCTTTTAAAACCTGGATATATACCGACAGTGTTGGAGAGCCATAAAAGTTCACTTAAATCTGATTGATGTGGGTTAGCACTTAATGTGGTGGAGAAGGGATTAAAATTGGGTCAATGAGGGAGCCCATGGATCAAAGTATAGGGACTGTAATCCACTTGGTGGTGATAATACACATCAAAAATTATTTGCCAACCGCTGATACTGGAATTTGATGAGCACCTTTTCGCACATCTTGGCACAGCAGTAAACTGCGTGACACACATCCAAAACAATATTCAATAGGTCTTTCATAAACAAATAATGGCATGAACGTTACTTATTACTTATGCAATACAATTGGAATTTAGTGTCACAACAGCGTTGATCAAAGGTAGATAAAATACAAAATGTGTGATAAGGCACTTTGGAAAGAAATCAAACCCATTTAAGTTCAGGCACACGATTGACCCAGCAAAACTGCTCTCACTCTACAAAAATATTTTCAGTTCATTAACAAAATGTGGTGGAACTAAATGGACAGGGTCAGAGGTCATCACTTGAGTAGGTGGTCCTTCAATGTGACACGTTAGTATTCAGAATGAGGCCGTGTGGCCCAAATCAACTTTGAATGCGTCCTTACTGTGTCCTGGGTTCATGTTAATACAAGATCTGAAGTGAATAACATTATTTGCTGGCACTTTTCTGAGTTCATGACTTCCATATGACTAAGCTGTGTCATTCTGTGCTAGTATACACTACAGCTGGCCTCGGAGGAACAATAATCATGAGAGGATCTCTGACCCGCGCTCCAGCATGTTAATAACCGGTCCTTTTCATGCCTTATGATGAGTCAAGAAAATGCTCACGTAGTTTGAGGTGGATGGCTGGAGCTCTGGACATGATGTAAGGTCCTCTCTTCTCCACAGGCCTGATACCTCCATCAGCAGTCTTCGGTCTGGTGCCGCCGCTTGGCCCCTTGGTTTGGAGAAAGGACAGAGAAATCTGTACCTCAACTATGGCAGCGAGGTAAATGGACACATAATGAAACAAAACATCTTGAAATATTTAAATGGCCAGATGACACAGTTTCTGAGATGGTGTAAATCAACTCTAATAGCTTTTTAGGGGAAAGAACATTTGTCTGTATGTTTGTTTCTTTCAGCTTAATAAAGTTTGAAATTTTGAAAAGAGAAAGCGCCTCCAATTTTCCCATCAATCCTTTCGGTCAACAGGAAGAGACCACGAATTTAATGTTTTTCAAAGATATGACACTCGACGAAATGTTACGTTTTAACGTTTAACATATTCTTAGCCTCTCAAAAAATATTTTACGATCTTATTTTCTCAGCAGCAGAACTGACAAACAACCTGACAGGCTAAGCTAACTAGCACGCTAGCGGCTGCGTCTGTGTTTACAGGCTAGCGTTAGCCGCGTTAGCTTGACGTTACCGACAAAACTTGCGGCTCCAGCAGGTTGTCCTTCTCCGGCTCCTCTATGATGTCGTTCATCATCTTGTCCGTCAGCTGTCAAACTGTCCACAACAACACAGCCATGGTGACAAACGCCCCACCGGTCCGGGACTTTACGGACCGTTTTCCTGAGGAGCAGCTACGCTTCTTCTTCTGCGTCCGTTTCCTACTTCTTCTTCTTCGCTGGTGTTTATTGGCCAACCTCCAAAGAGACGCCACCAGCTGGGAGGTCTTATCTTTTTATGAATCCAGGCCTTACTTTTACAGATTATTTCATCCATACGAGTTTTCCATTTTATGTTTTAGTTCCCTTTGAAAGAATAACAGCAACACAACATGCAAAAACAGTGGGCAAAAGAAAAGGAAAAAAAAAACCAATAGGAAAATAAAATAAAACTATTTAGTGATTAAGGTTTGGTGAGGTTCAAAGATTTACAATCTAATAAAAGAAAGCCTCAGAGTGGTCTGGATAAGTCATAGGGCCAACATATGGAGATATGCAGTGGTAAATAATACATATACACACATACAGACAGTTTAGTCACCATTTAATCTAAATATGTATGTCTGTTGGTTCACAGGAGGACGCCAGAGCACCCAGCAGGAACCAATGGAAAGCCCCGGGATCCAAACACAGAACGACCAGAAGAAGTATTCTGCTCACAAGGCCAGACATATTTGCCGACCTGTTCCGATTGGTGAGTTGAATTGTAGCATAGTTTCATTCATTTATGATTGGTGGGATTGTACAGCACGTTTTGACTGCCCAGTTTTAGCTGCTTTCCTACTGAATGTTTGGACTGTAGCCATGTTCTGTTGAACTGTGTCGGACAGTATAGATCTACAATCCAACCATCCAATCAGAATCTGGCGCAAAAACCTGAAATTAACTATCAGAATAAAAGTACAAGTAAACCAACCAAACATTAGCGAGCCTCTGCCCTGACAACTGAAAAAGATTACACAGTTTACCAGAAAAAAATAAAACAAAAACACACATTCCTAAGTTACTGGTTTTCTTTATTAGATCCACCATTTTGTACACCACAGGACAACATGGATTCAATCCACAATATAGACAATTTTGACAGGTGAGAATCAGGAGAGCTCTTTTCTTTATACATCAAATGACCTGAGGATAGAGGAGGGGAAAAATAAATAAATAATAATAAAAAAAAATCAGCTGCAAGTAAGTAATATACAATTTAAAAACTAGTTCTAGCTCACAGTCTATTGGAATGAATCAACATACAGGATGTAAAGCCACTGAGCAGAGGCAATTATCTTCCTGAAGCCACCATCACATTGTCTCACCTTGACAGTCTATAACTTGTCAATGCCGAGCTCTTCTGGTGTTGAGATGCCAAGTTCTGTTAGGGTGGGTTTGAGTTCTTGGATCACATAGGGGTAGATGTCTTTGTGGGGGCCTGCTTTGTTCTGAAATACAAATTTTTTTTTCCCTTTTGGTTAAAACAGCATTAGTCCTTGAAGTTCTCCCCACTGACATTACAGTCTGTAAAAAGCTTAAGATGCACCCTCAGCAAACATATAAAGAGACCGATACTTACCTTGACAGCCTCAAGAATGCGGATGGCGCTGGCTAGGTCATTCAATCTCCGACAAGCTCTTAGTGCCGAATCCAGGATCTTGGGCTCAGGTACCAAGTCATACCCAATCAGGGTGTTCAAGCCTTTAAGTTGAAATTACATACAAAAGCCTAATTACTTGCCAAAAACAGTAATATTGAAAAAAAAAGAGATTTGAAAACAGGAAATATAACCACAACCAAAGTGAAGTTATGTAATGGGCACATCAGAATTGAGAAGCATCGACTGTGAGACCATCACCTTTCCTCAGTTCCCAGGCATCTATGTCAGGCTTACTAAAGTAAGTGACCCAGCGGGAATCAAACTCCTCATCAGTCTCCACCTTGGCATGAGAATAACATCTGGAGGCCAATGGAGCTGTAAAACATGGCAGAAGAAATATTTATTCATCATCATCATACACATGGTTACAAATATGGTCAAAAAACAATAGAATTATAAGCAATGAACTAATAAAGCATACATTATATCTAAAGGTTCACTGTCATTTGAAAAAAAATAAATAAATAAAATTATGTCACTTTAAACCTTTAGGCACTGCTAGTATAAAGTTTTCTGGGATTGTAAGAATCCTAAAATACTCACCAAAACAACAAAACAAAAAACTGTCTACACCAGGCAGCACAAGAACCTTTCCAGAATGGGCCAAACTATAATGTAGACAGTAGATCTCATATTTAACTTGATAAATGTTAAATGATACAATTAATTGAATGAACAAATTAAATAAAAATTTCTGATAGTTACTGGAACAGGAATGTGACTGCATACTGAAGCAATGCTTTAACAATGGTATCAAATGTCATGACAGTAATGAGATAAGATAGTGATGGCAGCAAGTGACAACCTGAGGCTACTTCGGTGTTACACATTAAACGGACACACAACAAATCAAGTTCAAAAACCTGAACCTGAAAAGTGAAACCCACACAAAAAAATGGGAGTGACTCCAACCTGGGTGAGTTTATCTCATCTAACTTCCTCAACGTTGTGCAATGTCACTAACTGAGCCTATTGTTGAATAAGAAAATAAACATCATTCACAGTTCTTGGCACCAACATCAGCATATCAAGTGTGTCCTGGTCTGCACGTATTCTCAATCTGATCTGACCCAGTCAGATCAGGACAGTTAGGAAAAAACCCAACAAACACACTGACAAACCAAATCATTGAAATCTTCCATGGCAGAAAAAATATAAGCTTTATATATAGCACATTAAATATTTTATTCATATCGTTGATGGTAACATTTTGAAGCCAGCTGCGCATAAACTGCGGTCACTGAGGCTCGTGAACAAACTTATGGAGGGTCATCGCAAGGTCGTGACTTCTTCTAAACTCAGATTCATCTCAAGCCTCTGAAGTGGAAATACTCCACAAGAGGAGGAGGCTGAGAGAAATTAGGAATTTTAAGCCCTCGGTGATTGTTAGCCGTGAAAATCATTCAATGTCACCCCGCGTTAGCTTGCAGCCCCATACATAGAGGAGCGGAGGCTAAGCTAGGCGGCTAGCCGGGTTTAGCTTGAAGGAGGGGGGGGGGTTAATTTATCACAGAAATTATCTACCAAGACGGAAGCTGAGAGCAGCAGGCCGTCCTACCTGAGTAACAGGGCCGGGACCGGTGAACCAGGCTCCGGGCCCCCGTGGCTGACAGTCGGAACACGGCTCGGAACATGCTAACCGCGGCGGATGCTAACCGTCCCCTGGTGCCAAAGAGGGCGACTCTGGACGGAAAAGCACGAAGCCTGGAGTCACGCGACTAACGGAAAGAGCCGAAGCGGTCTACGTTCGTGCTGCTGATTGGCCAGTTTCTGAAACACTTCCTGTTTTGATTTTGACGATTTACGTCGGCAGCACATGAGCTTTTAAAATACTATATGGGGCTGCAAGCTAACGCGGGGGGACATTGAATGATTTTCACGGCTAAATTCTAAATACTAAAAACTCTAAATAATATCAATTTAAAATTTATAACTCATGATACAACTGATTTTTAATTATTATGTTCTGATGTTGCAGATTTATTCATATCTATATATGTTTGCCCAATTTAAATAACTGCTTTATCTATAAACAATTCCTCCAGTTGTGGCTAAAAATCAGATCCCAGATCATTTGGTCTAATTTTTCTCAATTTTTAGAGTTACTTCAAAAAAAGGCAGAAGAATGAAATTTAAGGCAACAGGAACCAAAATATCATGATGTTCACACCCCTCATATGCATCAGGGCCCCCAAACACAAAAACGTGACATTATATATCTGCCACAGTTGGCAGTATCCACTCTTCATGCAGAGTAAATTGAATTTACGATTACGATTATGAAAACTTTAATTTAATATGTCAAATTGGTGGAGCATCCCTTTAGTTGGAGAGCCGCTGCATTAGATAGACAGAGGAGCCAGCAGAGGGAGCACTTGGTTAATAAACAAGGTCAAGTGTGTTTGACTTGTTGGTCCAGTATAAAAGAGCAAAGAACATACAGATCCCACTCCAAAACATGGCACCACCACTTTGGAGGAAAATAATTTTATTTAAATAATATTTTATGTATATGTAATATATAACTGGACCGGACCCCTCCACAGACCGGTTCTTGTAGGGCCTCTTTAACTGAAGATATTTTTGAGCTATAAACATGTCTGTAGCAGAATCACATCAGTCTATTGTATCATGACAATAAAGCTACTTTCCTTTCCTGTATTTCTTGAGATTGTTTTATATACATAAGTACATTTTTAAGCAAATACTTTTGTACTTTTACTTAAGTAATATTTTGACCAAGCTACTTTAGTGAAGTAGTGAAGTTGTGTACTCTGTGCACCTCAGGTTTTATGCATGTGCAAGTCCAGGAAATATACATATAGTGTGGTGAAATCGGTCCAACCAGACTTTAGTGGATTATGTTGTGGTGTGGAACTGTTGTTGATTCAACTTTGTTGTGTGTGTGAAAGCGAGTGTGTGTACCTCGTGATGTGGTAAACTCTAATCCGCCCTAAGCTCAGGGCTCCACAGTAGACGTCCATTAGTGTAATATGTTGCTGCACATCTTTCCTTCTCTGTCTCAGCCTGTCTCTTTCTGTCTCTGTCTGTCTTGTTTTGTCTTCACACTAGTGTTTTAAGTTGTGTGTGTTGACCATGTGCATTTATTTACAGGTTCAGAGCACTTTAAAAGCCCACAGTCACGATAAACTCTGATCTCTGACCTCCAAGCACAGAAAAAAGAACATATTTTCTTTGACTGGATTAAAACATTATGTTTCATTTGTGCTCTTTGATGAATTTTTAAGTTATTATCATAAGGACATCAACAACAAAGAGAGGTGAAGGTGAAGCTCCGAACTGTCATTTCTCTTAAGTAAAGCTCTCACGTGACTGTGTGGAGGATAAAGATGGAAAGAACAACTGTCACTCGTCTCGTCAGTGAAGGAATTTCCTGTAATTGACTCACACAATCATAAAAATCACACAAAAGAGAGCAAAAGATTCTCAATGTTATTGTCAATTTCTTCTAAAAAGTGGATTCTAATGGTCCAAAATTATGTGTGTCCTTTGCCAACCACCACTGGCTTTATTTTGTATTTTTTTAACTGATCACTTCAATTATAAAGGCAATAATTTCATATTCTTTTCCTTTTGTTGTTGCCATCATTGTTGTGCATAAAAACAGCTAATCTGATCAGTTTCATGTGTCCAGTCAACTGTGTTTACTAAACTAATAGTTTAACTACATGTTGCAATAACTTGTAGGCAGTTGATCCAACTTCAAACCATTTGGACCATAAAATAAAAGTTCCATGATTGTTATTTTACCATTTCTTCTGTATTGTCTCTATACTAATGCAGTTAATGAATACAAAACTAAAGCTCACTTTCTTATAGGTTTGTGTTTTGTTTTGTTTAATTCAAAGCTTGTAAAATTGGTAGCAAAGTAGCTTCCCCTTCAAAAGAAAACAGCCCTGCTGACACACTACATTGACTATGAAGGAAAATACAAAAGAAGTTCAGTTTTCTTCTATGTTTATGATGTTTTTATTGGCATTTTCAAAGGTATTATGTTACAGTGATGGTCACAGTCTGGAAAGGTAAAGAGACATGAAACAAAAAGAGTGGCACTATTGCAGATAAGTATGGGCCTCTTCTCTGTAGCATGCAATTGCCATGTAAGGATATTTTTGCCTGGATAAATCGATTATTCGGTGTCTTCTAGCTGTGGCTAAACATGCATAACACACTGAATGCACTACTTGATATTGTTAGGGCTGAATTATGGGCAAAGCAGTCTGGCCTCAAGGCAAAGCACCACCTCTCTTCATTATCAATCACAACTTTAGGTGTTAGGATTGATGCTCATTACTTGTCTGTTTCCCACAGACACCAAACCTCACGTCACGAATATGAAGTGTTGGTTTTTATGATTTACAACATCTCGATTAAAAATTCAACCCTTGCTTTTGAATGGTTAGATTTAGCTCCCTGAGGAAAAGATGCACATGATATAATCTATGGCATCAATGGATTTAATTCTGCGCTATCAGAGTTTGTAAAATAGCAGGTGCACTAACAGTCATGACCAAAAAGTTCATAATTTCCAAATGGCTCAAATACTTAGAAATATTACGCTACGTTTGCATGGTTGACATTAAATTCAGTGTTTTTAAACAACGACCTTGATTAAAGCTGCGTGCGTCGCATGTTCACTATATTAATGAAAAATATCTGCCATATCATGTACCATCACAACATCTTTATGGACAACACATGAATACTGACACTGAGGATGGATGGATGGGACTGGGATGGGGGGGGGGGGCATCATGGAACATGGTGTGTGCATACAGTTTATATTACACACTGACGTTAAAAAAAGGGTGATGAAGAAAACAGGACAGTAGATCCGAATCAACGCAGCTGTTTAAGAATCACTCTGTACAGTGTGGAGACATTTTGAGTGGATGTTGTGTTGCAGAACTATTGTGTATTTAACAAAATCAAAAAGAGCGACGACACAGAACACTGACAAAAAAGGGGGAGGGAAAGGACAGAGGGAATGGATGGGCGGGACTGTTGGGGGGGCAGAGGGATGTATGATATGTGCATGTGTGCAAACTTCTACAAGTATCACAATAAAAGCATGATATCGCAGCGCCTGCTGTTGAGCCAAGGAAACGGGCGCCATCGGTGTTTGTGGGGGGCTGGGTTGGTGTTGTTTTTTCTTTTTAAGGGTGTCTGGGGTTCAATGGGGATGAGAGCACTTTTTCTCAGTTTAGCCACTTCCCAACATCTTTGTTGCACGCTGGTTGGCCTCGTCAATCCTGGTCTTGTTGGAATCAGCCTGAAAAGGAAGAAGAAAGACCAGCTGTGGTGCAAAGCGGTGGGCAGAAGTGACAGTAAAGAAAAGTAAACTGAAGTCATGAATTTAGGATGTTTCACACACATTTTTTTCTATTTTCACTTGTGAATCAGATTTTGTCCATTAGTGTGTCAAACCCAGGCCTAATCTGCTCAAAGTCAGCACAGCTGCATCCGCTGCCTAATGCTCAGCCCGTAACTGCAGCCAAACATCAGCTACACGCCACTCTGTGCTGGATATTAGCTACACTTTTTCCCTTTTCCTATTTACTTACTTTACCCACAGTTCTCAGAATACAGTCTAACAACTCAAACTTAATATGATGAGGCCTTTACACAGACTTGAATAACTTGTGCACTTTGCAGCTTCCTAATTGTCGAGTTTCTAAAATACAAACACAAACAAACAGTACACATCTGCATATGAAATGTTGTAACACTGTCTTTGTCCAACTTTGGATGAAACTTTCCTTTGTCATACCAACACTGACCAATGAATCCCTGATCTTATACACTGCACCTTCTCCATGATCCTGTCGATCTGGCGGTTCTGGGTGTCGATCTCCTGGCCCATGTCCAGGGCCATGTGACGCAGATTGCCGATGATGCCGCCCACCTGTTCCAGATTCTCATCCATCTCATTCTCCCGGGCGTCGTCTGTTACCCTGCAGGGTGAGGAGGCAGGACTGGTTACTGCCCAAAGATTTGGAAATACTGCTGAGTAAAAGTGTTTGAAATTCATTTCTGAGCATCAGTGAAACTTGTGTTTTACTGATGTCATTCTGGCTGCTACATGGCCTGATCCATCTAACACAGGTTGTCACAGGTTGTGTGATGAGAGAGGAGGGAGAAACCCTGTAAGTCAAATCCACTAAAATCCAAAAGACGAATCATACATCATCGTTTTCACACAGTGACTCTGCAGTAGAAACAGAGATTATCAAATGAAGCGCTCATGCAAACACGTGTAATTGCTTTTTATACTTCTATAGGTTGTGTACATTTGTTCATCCCTGCCGGTGGAAGGTGTAATAATACAGAAAGTCAAAGCAGGAGCTCTGTCGTCATGCAACATTCTATTAAGGTGGATGTAAACATCACGACACACACTAACACATTTACATACACTTACCTGCGGATGAAGCCCCCACTGATGGCCATCTGTTCACGCTCATCCATCACTCGAGCCCCCGGCTGGCTGTTCACCACTCCGTCCTGGTTCCCTCCCCAGGCCTGGCCCCCGCCCTTAATCCTACCACACACACATTTCAGTCAGGGCCTGTGGGGCTGTTGTTCTGTGTATTTGTGTGTGTGTGTGTGTACATTAAGAGATACAGTATGTGTGAGCGCTTGTTCAGTTGTTAATGAATTTAACAATGATTAGTTGTGTGTGTGTGTGTGTGTGTGTGAGTGTATATGTGCATGTTTTCCAATGATTTACTACAAAAACATATACATTCATGTGTGTTCAGAAAGCTTTGGATCGGATGGTTTTAGCTACTAAAAGCAACATGACACTGCGTGGTAAAAGGCACAAACATGCACTTTGAGGTGTGTTAGGAAATAATTGATCTAACATGCAGATCAATTGAATCTGAGCGTGATAAGTTTGCATGTTGCTTGTGTTAGAAAGTAATTAAGACTTAAAAACACTCTCCCACAAGCAAATACACACGAGCACAAACACAGAACACAAGACACCAGACTCCAGAAGGAGAACACACAAACGCACACATTAACATGCAAGAAAAAAACAAAAACGACAAATAGTCGACACGGGAAGAGAAAACATGTAGAGAGGAAAAGGATCGGACACATGCAGTATCTATTAAAAGAAACCAAACTGTTAGACCCACTGTGGAAAAACAACCAAGTAACATTTTGCATGCCGGACTAGAAAACACAGGTTGTGATGAGCCCTTCATTTCATCTGGATGGACAGATCCGTCGGAGGACACACTGTATACAGTCAAATAGTCAAATGTAATTCTTAGCGTTTGTCTTATTGTGCTCGGAGCAGCTTACGGGTGGAAGTCACCACCGTGGACAACACGACGTCAACATTTTTAAAAGTTGATTCTGTGCTGTCCTGCAGTGGTAAATCACATCCAATAAGGTGTCCCAGACAGTTGATAACAACAAGCAAGAATTATTTTTATCGTGCTATTTGACCCAGGGCTGCCACGTAAAGAGTCTAAATCAGATGCAACACGTGACAGCAACCGCAGGATTACATAACAAGTGGTTCATGGTGGGGAGGACCAAAGAGCTATAGAATAGACAAGATCTGAACCCAAATCAGGTGGAGCCAAAACATACCTTCATACAGAAAACAAAAAGGTCTAGATAAAGCTGATTTGTGTTAAAATCCTGTTCAGCCCCGTTTGGTCTGATCGTTCATAAAAAAGGAGGTAACACAGAGTGAAGGCAAACAAAGGAACTAAAAATTACCATTCCACAGAAAAGAAAGCCTTTTTAAAGTTCTGTTTAAGTAAACAAAAAACACTTTTTATGCTGATACCCAACTTAAAAAAAGTGAACAGCCATTTCCAGTCTTGGTTTGTCAGTCACTTGTGTTTTCTATAGCTCTGAAAGAGACAACTGTATACAGTAGAGGTGTTGGTCCCATTATTATTAATATTATTATTTGGCTCAGACATGACTCAGTGGCCATAGTTTGGCTGCTGGGGGGTGGGCAGAAAGCTGATCACCCAGGGGTTTGGCAAATCTTTACACGAATATATCATCTAAGATGTTTAACAGTAACATGGTGTGCTATTTTATTATGTGGGAGAATCCTAATGGAGGATGGTTGGGGGGTGGGGGGGGGGTTAAGATTCATTTAGGTGTTTTAGAAGCGCTCATTCTTTAAAGATGGATCTTTGCAGGATGTGTTTTCTTAAAAGGTTTCTGCAGCGCCAGCCCAAATAAAACATCCTCAGCTGCATTCAGCCTTAGATGATTACAAACTACAAAAAAAAAAGAAAAAAGAGAAATGCACCACAACAGCCGTGTTACAGAACACAAAACTGAATTCCTTCATGAGCTGCTGAGGTGATGTCGGAGGGGGGACGTTAAGTTTGGACTTTGATATTGGCCCTACAGACATGAGGGTGAAATCAATTAAACACAAAAATAAAGTGGCCCATCAGATTATTTGGCTGCAGGAATCAGTTGTGTAATGGACTTTAAAGATATAGTGTGAAATAAATCCTGAAAGTGTTTTGGATTGTCTTTCTGTCTTTGAATCTCAAAGGACCCGTGTCAGTAGTTATTCATGTTAAATATGAGAAATCCCAACATTAAAATGGCCACGAGACAGCAGCTGCTTAGTTTATTCTTTGCTTCACGGCCTGATGCGTCGTGCTGCGGGGCGTCAGGGCGGGGGCTTGTAGGGGGGTGGGGGGGGTTCGTGCTGATGCTGCTACCTGCAGGAGGAGAATCTCTCATCCAATGTGGAATGAAGGGCTTTTGCAGACAACAGCCCAGGAGGCTGGAGAGCAAAACAAAAGTGGCATCGGAGCTGTTGTGCACGTGTGTGTTGTTCATGCTTCACTCAGTCCAGTCTCAACCTCGGCAGCAGAAACACCCACACGTGCATGCAGTGCTGGTGCCTGAGAGCTCAGAGTGTGTGTTGCTGTGGCTTTGGGCCTGACTGCTCACACCACAGGTCACCGTGCTCTACACACCAGAAGCAGGCGGACGGATAGAGAGGCAGGTAGGCGGTGAGTGAAACACATGCAGTCAGGCGACACAGGCAGCACCTACTTGTTACAGGGACATGAACATAGACCACAGAACTGTCCTAGATTGTTCAAATTCTTTTCTGCATCCTTCATGTCCTTATTGATTTGGTCCATCCCCTCCTCGATGCGTTCCAGTTGTTCTGATTACCAACACATTGTCATTTTTCCCAGCAAAAGAACGAAAGCACATGAGAAGAGAAGAGAGGAAGAAGAAGTCACGGGTGGAGGGGAAGGAAGGAAGGAAGGAAGGAAGGACGGGTAGGAGGTAGAGAGGGGAAACAAAGGAGAGAAGACAAAAAAAGACAGTGACTGTGACAAGAGAGACATCAGACATCACCACCACCACCACCAGGACTGGACAGGCAGAGAGCGAGGCCCCCGGCCGGTACCTACTTTTTAATACATGGGCATATCAGACCACAGCATTGTCCTAAATCTTTTAAATCTTTCTCGGCCTCCTTCAGGTCTGCGTTCACCTTGTTCATGCCCTCCTCCACACGATCAAGTTGTTCTGGTAAGGACAAAGGCATGAGAGCAGTGAAATAAGGTCGACTGGTTGTGTTTTTTTGAGGGTTGGCGCTCTAGGTGCTACAGTGCGAGAGGCGAAATGTTTCGACTAGATGCAGAAGGCAAAGAAGGCAACAAGCATCAAGATTACCTCGAGGATTTCTGGCAACACGTTCCCTTCATCCCTTCATCTAACTTTAAATCTTTGTGTAATTTTTCCAAACTGTTTTCGTTTCCTACCTCATCCAGAGGGAGATATTTCTGTCTTTTCTGGGTTAGTGTTTCACCTGAGCGGCTGAAGCTGAATTCTCTGTAGTGTGAGGGAAATCTAGAGCTGCTTGGCCAAAGCGTCAAAAGACAAACCAGCGAACGAGCAGCTAATCAGTGAACGGGTGAAATGAATGTGATGGGAGGCGTCAGTCGGACTCATGAAGCCACCTTTCTTTACTCTGGTGGTCAACAAGGCACAATGCTATAAACGGGCTCTGATTCAAGGTCACGTCACCCTCCGTCCGTGGACATCTGGAGGTGACCGTAAATGGACCTGAAGACAGTCACCATGGTTGAGTACCGTGTGACAAAAGTCCAAATGAAATGAACCAAATGTTCTGAGTAGCTGAGTCCTTGGTTTGCCTTTTGGCTGGTTGGACTCTTTGTTAACTTTTCTCAACTGTCCCATAGAATAAAATAATAGTAAAAAGGAGATCAGATAAAATAAGAATGTAAAATACAATTCATCGATGTCTTCTTAAAATTAGCTTTAGCTCCACCAGCTGCAGCAGTAAAATCAGATGTGTGCGTCAATAATCTTTATATGAGAGTTGGACTTCTGCCCTTTTTTACTGATCTTCGGATACTTTAGGTGAAATTTGCTGATAAAACCGGGAACAATAAGTTAAAGATTGAGACGGTCAGTGAACGTACCACCACCAAGCTGGAAAACTGCATGATCAGTCTGATATTTCTACAAACGTCATACAGACGAGCAGAAGGAGAAAGAGAAAGAAAGTGTTTAGCTCCTCCCCTTTGCCTGAGGGCCTCCCCCCATTGGACAGTGAGCCAACCAAATCACTGAGCGCTTTCCAGGTGTTACTGGCGACACCTGAAACTGAAGCAGCCACACTACGCTGGATTACACGAGTAATAATTCTGATAATCTTACCATTCATACTTTGTTCTCTTTGAAAATATAGATGCTAATTAAAGTGAAGCAGAGTATGAAGAAGATGATCCTGATGTGCTCTACAGCAATATTCATTTTTCACTCTGCGTCGACTGTATGAGCTGCAGCTGCTGCTTGATTCCCATTTTAAATCCAAATATCACGGGTGTAATTATATAGGCAATTTAAAACCTATGTGGAGAAATGAGATAAAGCGTGTGCTGACTTCAGGTCGTAAAATGAATTCAAACGTTAGAATCCCAGCCGGCTCTCAGTCTTCACGTGTCCTGACAGCTTTAATTAAAGTGTGCGTTCCTGTAGGACGTAGCTTCACCTGTAGATGGGAAAAAGTGGATTTACTGATAGAAAAGACAAAGAGAGGCAGGTCTTTGGGACCAGCTGTGGTGTTCTAATCCAAATTAGAAAAAGAGGAAAAAGAGTTTGTAATTCTACTTTATGTTAAAAAAAATAAGTCAATCAATCCCTCTCCGTAAAAAACATCTGCAACCTGCAGCAGCTTCGTTCCAATCAAACACACGTTTTGTGCTCTGAGCTGAAATGTCACTGACATTTAGACGCCATCCGTCAGCACTGACTGAGTGATGTAACACAACAACACTGTGCGTCGCAGCGAGTCATGAAAATCCTTCCTGTGCGTGTGTGTAAAGGAAAACTCCCCTCCTGTTCACAGCTCAACAAAACTTTATTGATTATTGCTGACACGGAAAGATCACGAGGGGCCTCTTGATGTAAATAACAGTGAGAATATATCAGGTGGAGACTTCAGTGAGCACAAGAAGGACAGAATGAAGATAATTAAGAGCTTCATCGTTGGACCACGGCTGAAATGAACCGGAGAGGAGGAAAGTGGAGGTCAGAAGAGAAAAACCAGTGGGAGCAGAAAGAAGAGCAGAAGGAGCAGAAGGGTAAGAGCTGTAGATGGATGGGGGTCAGGTCTGGAGGACGTTGGCTGAGAGGCCGAGGTAATTTAAACCTGCGAATTGATTGGTGTCCTGCGATAACAGAAGGGAGCTCGGCGTTACTCCGGGGAAGAGACGGGACGGACAACAGCGAGGAGGAGGAAACAGGCTATCTGTTCCTCTGACAGACCAATTAGACTGCTCCTTCACGCATGAAACGAAGCCCGGGCCTTTGGTAACCCACACATACAACATCCTCCACACTCCACTGCACACAATCACTGTACCCACAAAACACCAGCCACGTTAAAGTGGGAATAAACCGAGTAAAGTCTGATCGAGCCGGTGACCTTTCCACGCTCAAACCGAGATTTACAGAATAAAACTGGACTTTAAAACGCTGGCGTCCAACTGGCTCAGCAGCTTTTTATCTCCCTCCGTGTCAAAAATATGAAAAGATTCAAACTCTAACAAAAAGAAAAAAAAACATAAAAATTTAAACTCTTCCAAATCCAAACATATTTCACTCCACATCAGTATTCAGCTGCAGAAGCTGCTCTGAGTCATTACTTTTATGTTTATGCATCAAAGAAATCTTTCATTCAAACTATGGATTCACCAAACTGGGTCATTAAAACTCACGAAGTCAGTGATGCATACACAAACCTAACTGCTAACATTTTGTAAATGTAGGCGTGATGCTGTTTTGTTTGGATCTGCAAAAACAGAGAAATATGTACATCACATATTTATTTTTTCCATCTAAACAGAAAAATATTCTGCTTTGCAAACTTGACCCACATCGTGCTTGTTTAGTTTATTGTTATCAACATAATGTTTTGTAATGATTAGGTTTTATTTGGTACTCCTTTGAGAAATGTAATTTAAAAACTAACTTTATTGATGACGAACTGTCAGGTCTGTAAAGTCTCCACCTGTGCCTGATGTGTGTATCCTTTTATAAAAAATGGTGGAAATAAGCTTTTTCACTTCTCATCTGCTGCTGCACATGAAGTTTAAACCTAAAAATGAGGCGACATTATTAAATTCTCTTTCATTAAATCATTTTTTTCTGTGTCTGACTTGACTTTTCTGTCTCGGCGGCAGATTGAGTCACTGACAGCAGAACTGGTGGTAGAATATACAGAAAACATTCTGAAAATATTTGTTACCAGTCAATGAAATAACTATTTGACCTCACAGAAAGGTTAAAGGGAAAATACATCGATTACCGGCTGACCTCTGATCTCTCAGTCAGGCATCCTGGAAAACGGATTTTCAGGTTAGGGTTGGATATTTTTGTGTATTTCCTTGATCTACAGTTTAACAAACAGCTAAAATGTCATCTAATAAATGAGATTAAGATCATTTACGTTTGTCTGATGAATGAATAAGTGGAATAAATAAGGAGGCAAAGCAGAAGCTGAACAGTCACATCCAGTGTAATCATGTAGGCCACATCAGTTCAGACTGAGCTGAGGCTCATTTTGAAGGAAACTCAAGGGTCGTTTCTTCCCGGTGCTACGAATTGGACTCGGACTCTACAGTCTTATACTGGATGTGCTGCTGATGCCGACTCTCCCGTATTAAAGCGTAAAGTAGCAGCGAGACCAGAGTTAGAGAGACTGAACTTACCGCCCTGCTCATCCAACATGACCAGAGTCCTGATGCCGGCATCTTTACTCTGACAGACAAGAAGAGAACGAAGAAATGAAAGATCAGTGAAGGTCGACAGTGCTGGACGGAGCAAAAACATCCGGACTCACAACAGTTCGACAAAACTCAACGTGCTTTAAAACTTTGGATAAACTCCTACTTTTTTTTTTTTTTTTTTTAAGTAAAATTGTGTTGTTCAAGACTCATCAACATGTGGAGAGATCACAGCAGGAGATTTTCTGATCTTTGAAAACTGTATAAAACTGTTGGATCTGTGAATTTGACTCATTTTTAGCTTTTTCTCCCACACAAAAAAACAGATAAAACAACAAAACAAACTTGCCAGGGGGAAAATAAAAAGAGGATTTCATTGATTCATTCTTGACATGATGCAAGAATGATGAAAATGAAATTCAAGCACAAGAAAGTACTTCTCCAAAGAATCTGATCACAGAAACATTATTTATGTTTTCAGCAAAGACGAACGCAACCGAACGTTCACATTAGCAGCTTTAAATTCTCACACTGAGTGAAACAAATATTATTATGTTTTATATGAAATGTGAGGAGACCACAAAAATAAGCAACTAATCTTCACTGTTAATATCGTGTCAATGTTACCTGATTATTTTTCCTATAAATCCTATTTGCTGCCGCCGTTTTGGATTGAAATTTTCAGAGACACAGTTGCATACAGAACAAATTTAAATCCCGCTCTTCAACAACCAAGCGAAGAAAAAAAGGAGATAAGCTTCCTAAAGAAACAAAAAATAGAAAATAAAATGGTTCAGGACAAACACCAAATGGCCTGAGCTGGTACCGGATCTTTGATGACAAAGCTCCAGTGATGAAACGTTTTGATTTGGCACATACACACACAAAGACTCATACATGAGCTTCATCACATAATATCACACTTCAGTGAGCGCACATTAACCACATTAACCACCATGTACACAACAAAACAACAGCTTTGTGCGCTCCACGAGCCCCCAGGCCTCCACCAACACACATTAAAGTCCAAAGGCTGCTCAGACCGGAGACAGACTGAGTACCAAACTAACTGTGATGGATCCGAAGGAGAAAACAGGTTTTGTTTGTCCGATCAGGAAGGAAGGAAGGAAAATTACGTAACCATCAGCAGAGCTAATGTTTACGTTTAGATGGGCTTAAATCCAGGAATCATGGGAAATCACAGACATGCGATGGCTGTCGAGCTTCAGGACGACACGGGACGGGATGTCTGGGCGCGCCAACTGGCACGGTGGTGACATCATTCGTTTCTACACGGCTGGTTAAACACACACACACACACACAATCAGGTCTTTTTCACACACACTGACGATGTTTTGGGCAGAAAATGAGCCTGCTGAATATTTGAACACTTTAATGTTCAGCTAAAAAAAGAGAAGCCTTTTTGGTTTTTGGGGGAATTTTAAGCACATAAGTTGACTGATGTAATTTTCTCTGTTACCTTCAAACGTTTTGGTGAATTAAAGGCTAAAAGACTGACGGTGGTGTCTGTTGTCCGTTTGTCCAGCAGATATAAACACTAAAGAGAATAATCTCAGAAATAGAAATGAGCAAAGCGAGGAAAGAGAGAAAGAGGTCTGGCCACATTAAGGTCCGGCCCTCGGTATCCTGGAATTGAATTTATTTTAGAGATATTTCCACTTTAACGTGTCCTGGAATCTGTTCGAACTCTGCCAGTCAACCAGCCCGATGGGATCTGATACAGTGACAGGTGGAGTTTTAATTTACATGAGTGCAGTCAGCTGAGACTGTGGAGGAGGACAGACGTCCAGCCTGTCTGCATCTGAAGACAGTAAGATGAACAGACCTCTTCCATTTGTGCAAGAACAAAATGATGGACTTTGCTGTCTCTGGACAGATCCAGACTCGATGTGTCCTCCTGTCTCCGGCCGTTACTTTAAAGTATTTCACAATTTGGAACAAATGTATTTAATCTCTCTGATCGTAAACCTTAAATTATCTGAAGCATCGTCCTCAGGCCTGATGTGGATCACTGAGTCCTCGGAGACACTGGTCCTTCACTTTTTAATCTCCATCTCTCTCTCTCGCTGTCATTTGGTGCTTCTCATTTTCTGCCTCCGCCTCAATAAAACCCATTTCAGAGGAAAATATGAAATGTACTGCTCTTTACTCCTCTTCCACCGAAGTACAGACTCTCCACGCAGGACTGGACCAACATTGTTTCTTCTTCTTCCTATTATTATATTTTCTGAGGGTGAGGGTGAGGATTTAGGTCCATAAGCTCCAAATTACAGGGTACATTTATATTTTGAATTATTTTGAAGGATAACAATTTGACATTTAGTTGGTTTGACCAGTTTGGCCCAGGTTCCAGTCTTTGTGCTAAGCTAAGCTAAGTTGAGCTAGCTTCATATTTACAGTAAAAAGTGACCAGTCTCAGAATAAAGTGCAGACGTTTGACGCCTCAGAAGTCACCTGATGCAGATCCAGTTGGACGTTTCCTGCTAGCTTCCAAAATAAAGGTCACGTCCTGCTCTGGTCCCAGTGAATGAATGAATTAAATATTAGCATATTAAAACAGTCAAGGAGAAAATGTCCTCTGCTGTTTTATGGCTTTAATACAGCCGTTATTACCGTCACATCTGGACTGTACATGTGAGGAGACTTTGTTTTTGTCTTAATCGTATTCATTTGATTTGTAAAATGAGAAATCTACTCAGTGTGTCACTCTTTAATGAGAATCCCGTCATGATACACCTGAAATTATCGTGTTGTCCTTTCAGTAAAGAAATGTGATTAGATCCTCCAGCACAGTTACACAAACACACTGACCGACGGAGGCAGCAGTCTGAACAGAACAGCAGCTGTTTGTGGCACCTTGTCGACCAGTTTGGGTCATAAAGGATAAAAATAAATCCTGAAGTCATTCATCAAGCTTCACAGACAGCTAAGATTAAACGCCTTCGCTGTCCTTTATTCCTTTAATTTCTTTTTAGCAGGAGACAGAACGGTGTTGGGCTGATCTATCGGTGTGGTCTGACTGCTCTCCGCTTGTTCTATTAGAGGAAGCCTCACTATAAGCTCTTTTAACACCGAGGTCACGGACTTTAAAGACGTGCTTACGGTGAGCGAAGGCCGCGATCTGAATAGATTCTGTGCAGGATGATAAAAACGGTTCTCCCGTATCTGCTGTGTTTTAAGGAGAAGCTCGCAGAGTCTCATTCATAATTCATGTTGTTTTATTGCTTATTTGAGGTCTATACTCAGCTCAGTTCTCTGGAGAGATGCTGAGTGAGATGGATAAAGATCATGCAGAGGAGATAAACCTGCAGCGGTGGCTGTTTGTCTCTGCGTCTTTCCGTCCAACACAACAACATGGAGGAGTTGCACACTCTAACAAACTGCTGGATATTTTCAAAGCTCTCCAAACGAACAAGCGACATTCTCCTGGCATTATCTGCAAAGGTCACATGATCAGCCACTGCCAGCGTGACGGCTTGTTTCCTGAGCGGGTCAGCCTTTAGCCTTTAGCGGATGTAGCTGTAACTTTATGCTTTTCCAATCAGACAGACACAATGTGTGATCTCAAACATTGTTGTTATTAAGTCTGCAGGTCTTCTTCTCCAGACAGAACTTTTGAAAGCCGGTTGGACGGACCCAGAATGGAGACCAGGCTGTCCGCCAAACTTCGCTCTGAGCAGCCAAGTTTGCTGCATCACCTCATTTTCACTGAGAAAAAGCACGTTCAGGTTCAGTGGAGCTTTTCGGACTAAATGTCTTCTAAAACTGAACCACATCACTGAGCAATGAATCATTTCATTTTTAATACTTGAGGTTTGGGGAAATTTCTAAGGAGAGCAGATTTCTTCCCTTCACCCCCCCAAATAGATATTTGATGGGCAGCACTGTTTCCTCACAAAAAGGAGGTCCTGGGTTCAGTTCCTGGCCTGGGGCCTCCAAAGACATCCTGTTTGGGTTCATTGGTGACTCTAAACTGTCCGTAGATCTGAGAGGTTGTTGGTCTCTGTCCGATGTGAGCTTCGTGACCCGGAGACACATACGATGAAGAAGATGGATGAATGAATGAGAGTTTTGATTGAAACTATCTCAACGTTATTTATGGTCGATGGACATTAAATTTCCTGCAGATACCAGGTAGAAGTTAAAAAAAAAAAGAAGCTTTTTAAACATGCAGGGAGAAAAGGCATTTTCACCACAGAAGGTGAAGGTAGATGTCAACAAACAAAGACACAAACACAAATTAAGGTCTCCCACGTCCGAGAAGAATCATTAAAATGTGAAAATGTGTTGCTGTACAGCCCCTCTGAGGTCCACAGGCAGCTACAGTCCAAGCTGCTCTCCTGTTTCCAAGACAAATCATTGTTTGTGTAGCGGTGCTTGCTGCCTATTCCCTTGTTGTCGAGCCCGCTAATGTGATGTGTGTGTTTGCACTGACTCACCTCCTCCACCAGAGCCAGCATACGCCGAGTGCTCTCCAGTGACTACAGAGAGAGAGAGAGATAATTAGGTGAGAGGACGGCTCCACCTGTGTCTGATCACACATCATCACAAAGATGTCTGTGTGTTCAGGTGGATTATTAAAGCCTTCAGGGAGACTGTGGCTGTGCTGTGTTTTATATTTAGACATAGACAGACAAGTTCTCCGCTGACTCCAGGATTAATCATCACATTTCTGCCTCCTCTGTGGGCTAATTTTCTAACCTCTGCAGGACCCTTCTTAAATCAAACACTCCTTCATTCCTAATCCTTAGTCCCCCCTTTTGGTAATCTCATCTCCATCCATCAATCTCTGCCTTCCTTATTCCTTCCATCACATCTGTGGAGCCTCTTGGCCTTGTATTATCTGCTCATGAAAGTTTAATGAGGCCATTTGAGCTCCTCTATTATTCTGCTGTGCAGAATTATCTGCTCTTTCTGAGCGCCGCTCACTCATTAAAAAAAAGTTCTCCCTCTTCCCCAAAAAAGCTCAGTTATAATGAAATAGACTTGGAGAACAAATGACTAAAACAAGGGGGGGTCACTCTAAAGCCGCTGCGTCTGTTAGCCTGAGGGCTTCGGAAATACATTTTTGTTGAAGAGAGCAGGTCATTTTAAAATGTCAGAGCTTAACGGTTACATCATGGATGTAGAAAAGTTTTTATACTTTTCTGTTTGCTCCCGTCTCCCATTTAATTTTTATTTATTCATTCCTTCAACAGGAACTGGACTGAATGATTGAAAGCCAACAAACAAAAATATTTTCCTTAATTTTCTAACCTGGATCAGAAAACATCAGCGAGCATGAATATGTCTAATGTCGTACCTCATCTGCTATCTGGTCTGCACGCGTCTGCAGGTCAGCCAGCTCGTTGCGCATGTCCGCTTCGTCTGCCATGATGACTGATGAACTTTGACCTCAAACAGGAAAGACTAGAGGAGGAGGAGAAGAAGAAGCATGTTAGTGCATCAAGGACACTACAAGTAAAACTGAAGCACTTTGGACCAGAGCATCAGCTGAAGTTTTGTTGAAGCTGTGCAGCTTCAGATGGGACAGAAAAGTCTAACAGGGCCGACCGCTCATGCTGCTTCGGCTGCAGGCCTGACCCCGAAACTACGATTCAGAAAGTGCAGTTTGACGAGTTCAGTGGAGTTTCCTGATCTGTCAAAAACACCACATTGATTCACACCAGTCTAATTACACACCCTGAACTGTCGCGGTCCAGTCAGATGAAGTTCTCAAACAAATGAAAATTCAAAGTTATCTTTAAGATTCACGGCTTCGTCTGGGCCCATCTGTCACTGATTGATCTGAGGGTTGAAGGAGTGTCCTTCAGTCCACCAGTCTGAGCTAAGTTAATTTACATTACCTTTACTCATTTTTCCAGAAAGCTTCATGCAGTAAAAACATATGAAATCTGTAAAATCAGTGCAGGAGATCGGATGAGAAAGAGCAACATGAGTCTTGAAGACAGAGAGAGACAAAGCTGCATTTCATTTAGAAGACACATTGCAGTCTGATTTTGTTTATAGGGCCACACTCACACACACAAACAAACACAACAGTCAAAGAAACGTCGCTGACCCTGAATTTCCTCCTCAAGGACCCACAGTAAATTGAGATGGATGAGTTGGAGGGAGGAGAACTATCAGGACTGAGACAGGGGTCTATTTTTGCTCCTCCGACATTCTGCCAGACAGTTTTTCATGAAGCCACACACACACAGTCCATGAAAAATATATGTGCTGCTGGTGGTGATGAAGATGACGAAGGAAAACCAGCTCCGTCTCTCCGTTTCCTCCTTTCCTTCCCTCACAACCTCCACTGTCCGTCTGAATAATTCGATCTGGTACCAATCAGATCTCAAATGTTCCTATCTTTCTATTGAACAAATCACATTGGAGAGTTGTTCCTCCAGCGTGCTGTTGCTGATACAAATTTAACCACCAGCAGCTTTCAGCTCGGGGATCATTAATGCTTTATGTAATGTGATCTGCTGCGATGGGACGGAGGGACCAATCAGCGTTTGGACACAATCCAGCGCCAAAGGAGGCCGATTCCTGAGCAGGTTCTGCTCATGTTTGGTTCCAGTGCTGATGTGCCGACGTTCCAGATTTCTGTAGTTAGTTTTCTGGGGGTGTCTCATCAGTCACTTCCTGTTGGAGGTGAACAGGAAGAAGGTCGGTCAGAGTCCCAGATGGTTGTTTGAGAAGGCCTCTCCTCGTTGTGCTGAACCTTCCATCTGTCTGTCTCTGCCTCCGTCCCAGCGGAGCCGTCAGGCAGGTTAGAATTCATAATTCAATATGTGCCGGGAAAAGAAATGGAGGTGGACGGGGGAGTAAAAAAAAAAAAAAAAAGCCTTTTTAAAGTGCCTCTCTAATTGTGTGTATGTCTGTGTGTGTTTTTGTCTGCTTTGCACTTTAAAATATTTATCTTGACATTTTATATTTGAGTTAGTCTCTCCACGATGCTGCAATCCGGAGCAACAACAGCAACACAACAAGTGAAAAGACGACACGCAAACACGTATGAACTGAGTGAAAAATTAGGTTGTAAATAAATAACTTCGGGTGTTTATTCTAATCCCTCAGTAAAATGGTCTGCTTATTAAGACGAAACTAAACTGACTCTAACAAAGACACAGTCAGTAAACTGGAGTTTTTATTGATCACTCATCGATTGGTTTTCTCTTTGCAGTGGAAGCTGCTTCCTGTTCAACCACACAGACAGTACAGCTCCTCTAATCGATGGCTTTAACCCGACGATTTGACTGCTGCCCAGCACACAGATCTGATCTTTTTACAGGTACGGATGGGAGAGGATGACGATGTTGGCCCGGTGAAGGTGTTGGGTGAAAGGCTGAGTATTCAGGATTCACTGAGAGTCTGTCCAACCTGACAGCGTCACCTAGGACAAAAAGCCTCATCCTCTGGAGACCGAAAATGTTTGAAATACAGATTATAAGTTCAGCATGTGAACATTAAAGTGATCGTTCTGGTTCTTTGTGTGATCCAGATCAACGAGAGGAAGTCAGTCAATACATAAATATCAGCCTTAATGCCAACACTTTGAATTATTTAACATCTTCAGCACTTCACCTTTCTGTCTGTTGTATTCCTGCGCCTGAGTGCGCTGAATCAAACCGCTGATCTGAGCAAAGGTGATAAAAAATAAATTCAGAATCCACTGCAGGGGACACACTGACTTTAACTGAACAGCCACCGCTCCAGGTACCTCATCTTATCCTCCTTCCATAATCAGCACGCAGACAACGATGGTTTCCTTTAAACAACAGCATTTAAACCGTCACAAAGACATTCATTCTTACAGTCGCACTTTTCTGTCCAAAATTCCCACAAACCAGGTTTCACCAACCAGCCGTGTCCGTCCCACTTCCTCTAGAACACGTTTCATACATATGTGCGCACACACACACACACACACACACACACACACACACAGACCTCACCTCCCCCACCTGTGGCTGTGCTGGCTGTCACTCGTCTTGATCGACGGCCGCAGGGAGGCCTGGACTGCCGAGAGATTAAAGTCAGCAGGGAAAGAGGATTTACCCTCCAGTTTTCCCTCCACACACACACACACACACACACACACACACACACACACACACACACACACACACACACACACACACACACACCATCGCCTCTCCCTGCTTTCTTTGTTTTGGCTCCCCGTCCTGAGAGTACACAGTGTGTTCAGGAGTGAGAAGGCGAGAGCAATCATTAAATTAAATGAAATAAATAAAAAATTAAGGCCATGAAAAACAGGAGTGACTCCATTTGTATGTGAACACTTTAAAACTGGAGTCAGGTCAAATCCTGCTGCACGTGTTGTGATACGATTTCCTGAAGTTAGCTGAGCGACAAATTCAAGGATTAGCTGTCTGATTTCCACAAACAGCCGACGTTCAAACAGAGACTAGAATGGAGACATCAAAAGGGCATCGATGAATTATTGATCATAATATTAATAGAATTAATCCTAAAAGCTGATGAAGAGACGCGTGGAAACAGGATGAGAGAGGGAAAGAGCCAGGACACCACAAACAAAGCAGATAAAAACGCTGAAGCGCAACATTTTAATTTCTTCTGCTGATTAAAACATCTAAATGAGTTTCTGTAGAAGCTCAGTTTGCCTCCAATCACACGTGTCAGAGCGTTTCCCTTCATGCAGAGCCGTGCCGACAGCTATCCTACCTCATGGGAGGCTGGATTACCGTCACAGGCTGACGTGATTTACACAATCCTGGAAGAATACAACCACTTCGCTATTTCAAGCAACAAAGAGAAGTCCTGTCCAAGAACAGAAAAGGAAAACACTCATCTGAAAAGGCAGCACGTGTTTGTGAGTAAGAGGCTTCAGTCTGAATCTTTACTTTGGAAACGTTCCTCCTTTTGGCCAGAATTAACTTTGTCTTTTTTTTATTTACACATTTTAATATGAATGATAAATTATTCTTATCCGTGCAGGATAATGCCCCCCCATTTATATGCTGTATTTCAGACAGACCATAAACTAATCTGGAAAAGGTTTACTGAGGAGAAGGAGGGACATTTTCCCATTGCAATTGCCATTGCAATACAAAAGTCCAAAAACAGAACAATTTAAAGTAAACAGGAACTCAGTCTTCGGCCTTGAATTTAGACGTTCTCTCTGCTGCCGGTTGTTCAGCGTTTCAGCAGCAGTTTGTTGTGAACAACACAACTGGCTGGTTAACATGTCATCCTCCAGAGACTGAGCTCTGACTGAAGGTACGAAGTCTGGAGGGGAATCTGTTAAATCCTGACCAACCACACACCCCCACAATCTAATTAATTCTCTAAACACATCATCTGTTCATGTTTGATGTCGATGAGACACCGAATCAGCAAACAGCCCAGGAAGACAAACCATCGATGAAACGCAGCGCTCAGCTGAGATAAATGGGACATCAGATAAGTTACAGAGAGACGGCAGGAAGAGTGCGACTGTTCTCTGCTGTTTTCTGTGTGATTGTGTAGAACTGGGCGCCGCAGAAATGAATCCTGGGTAACAAATCAAAGAGAACTCATCTCTCCAAACTTCAACCTGCTTAAAAACGGTCTGAACCTCCAGACTTCATCTCTGACTCTGAAAGTGGAGTAAACTGAATACACACTGTGAAACACGCACATCCTGTGAACACAGAAACTGATGAACTGGTTCAAGGATGAGACGAGTGTGTGTGTGTGTGTGTGTGTGTGTTTGGGTCCGACACCTCAGCACATTAAAGCAGAACCATGTTACATTATTCACAGGATACAGCAGGGTCACCATTATTAATGCAATAGCAATGTGTGTGTCTGTTTGTGTGTTCACCTTTGTGATGAGGAGGTTTTTACATCACGTCCTCCGTGACAGTAGATTGTTTACTTTCAATCTTTTTGTGATTTAATGAAACTAATGCAGCTCAAAGCTGCTCACAGATTTTGCGTTCCTGTTGAAACACACTGTACCTCCGTACAGTAAGCAGACCGATGGCTGATGAGTCAGTCCACATCAGAACTGCACCTGAAGGCAAATCCAGAGTCCAGTCACTTCCTGTTCACTCACGACAGAAGTCGCTGCTCTCACCTGTGAACCTGGACCCCCCCAGTCCTTCAGAGTCCTTCACAGTTTCAGTCCCAGGTTCTCCGGGGACCTCCAGACCGACTCTTCTGTTACGCTGCAGAATTCCATCATATTTTTCATTTTACATTAATGTCTCCATTCACTGGAGATTAAATTCCAATGCAAGAGATGTCATTTTCTTTTAGTGCAGCTTTTCCCACAGCGACTCACACAGAAACCACCAGCGTCTTCATCATCATCATCATCATCATCACCACCCTCCTCCTCCTGTACGTCCACACTGACCTATAAGCAGGAAACTCATATGTGGAGATGAGGCCAGAGAGCATGCTGGGAGCCTGAGGGCTAAACTATTCAGACAGCACACCCACCACTTTAAGGCTGACTGCTAATGTAATGCTGCATGTGGCAGCAGCTGCGTGCACACACACACACACACACACACACACACACACACACACACACACACACACAACGTGAACTTCCTGCCTGCTGTTGTTAACACAGCCCGAATGTAGGAACTTAAATATCATCTCATCTCAACAGTCTCACACAAAAACCTGCACCGACACTAAATTTAGTGCCGACAGTCCTCTGAACATGACTGAAGAATAAATTTAAAAATAAATTCAATCAGTTTGTTCTTTTTGTTTTTCCAACCTTCACAACCAGAAACTAAAATAATATTATCATCTGAATTCTCTGTAAATTAAATCAGCCGCAAAGTTCCAACTACAAAACATTTAAAATGGCTTTAAAGGTTTGTTTTCTGTTTCTGACTTTCCGTCCAGGTCGCCCGCAGCAGCTGAATGTGAATGGAAGAAGGTAGAAATCTGGTTTTGTGCCCACAGCAGCGCCTGCTGTGACCATATGGCCTCGGTGAATTAAAGCATTCCCTACGGAGAGACAGGAGGGACACACGGGGAGAAATGTGCTGTGGAAAATCACTGAAGGAACGAACAGCCACCTCAGATCTTCGACAGCTTTAACAACCCTTCGGCTGTTTTTAGGATCATTTGTGGTCAAACTTTGCCGTTAATCTGCTGCTGCCACTCCTTCCGGGTCATGACCTCTGCGTGAAAGTGTTCAGATCGGTCAAACACCGCCGCTGCGACAGAGAATGGAGGGAGGAGTTTTCCTGTGTCTGGGATGAGCAGACTGCATTTCTGATTTTTCCTCGTTATGTAAACCAGACGAGGACGGACAGACTGACGGAGCAGACCGGCTCGGATTGAGACGGCAGATTAACGGGAGAAATGGACGAAGGGCTGGAAAGACGTGGTGAGAACCACTCGTCCCTCAGGAGGCCAGAAAATACACCCTGAAACTGTCAGCCTCTCTAAACCTCTATGAAATCAAACATTCAGCGTCTGCAGCCTGCAGACATCTCACAGGTTGTGTTCTTTTGAAGAATTACACAACATCAGTGAAGAATGAGACAAATAGAGCCGAGAAGAAACAAGGTGGAGAAGAACGAACAGCAGATTCAAACCAATCATCTGTGGCCTGCAGGGATAATCACTGCAAAGCCCCACTGTCCCATTCACTGAGGATAAAACCCCCTGGATTAATCTGCAGGCCCACACACACACACACACACACACACACACACACACACACACACACAGATGCTTCACAACACTTATGTAACACACGCTCCGCTCGCTCTCTTTTACTTTCCCTCCTTCCTACATGTTTTTTCTTTCCTTTCACTTTGCCATTCACCGCCTGTCTCTCACGTCCGCTCTCACTAACACACACAAAGCCCAGAGTGCACACAAACGCACAAATGTACACGCTCACACTCTCTGCCAACCACCCACCCCCTTCCTCTCCTCCACTTCTTCTTCAATTTCTTGCCTCGTGCACACATTCAAATGGACACCTGTCAACATGCTGTTCATTTACACACACACACACACACAGTCTGATACACAACAACACACACTGTGAGCTGCCCATACAGAGAACATACAGGATTCATGTCGGCAGAGAGATTCCTCATTCTGCATTGACGAGACGACAGACACACACACACACAACACTGGCAGACGCACACCGATCTAAATAATACCAGAACAAATGTGCATCATGTGGCTCACATGGCACCGTGCACATGTGAGATGCAAACAAAACGTGACCGTTAATGTTTTGGTTTGATGGACTGACGTTACCCGAAGTAGTCTGAAACAACAGAAACACACAAATAAGACTCACAATTGTAATGTTGTGAAGTCCAGAGTCACTCGTTGTGTTATATATTTGAAATCCTAAAAGAACTGCTGGTGCAAAGATGTTGTCACTCAAAACGAACACACTTTTTCATCTTCAGACTTCTGAAGGAATCAAAGTCGTCATGATGAAATCTGTGAAAGTGAACTCATATCTGGATCACACTGCTCTGCAGGACGCACAAGACATTTCACTCAAACACACAACGTGTGGTTAAAGACCCCCCCCCCCCCCCCCCAGAAAAGACAGAATTAACTGAAGAGGAGGTTTTAAGGAGGCACAAATCTGTTCAGAAGAATTCTTCTGGTTACCCGTCAACCATTCAAGGTTCTTTCATTTAGTTTTTAAAGGTCTGCCCCCCTTTCCCATCAGACCAGCTGCCCCGGGGTGGAGGCTGAGGGGGTAATGGGGCATTCGCTGTCTTTTAATGAAGTGTAATTATAAGACTCAGGTTTTCTTCGGCTTGTTTTAATCTCTGTGCTTTAGATAATCGCAGCCTTTCAGATCTTTTTGCATTAATTGTGATTTAGTGCAACAAAAATAACACAATTTGTTGGTTATGGTAATGTTCATGACACAATAAGACCAGACGTGAAGATCTATCAAATTCCACAGCAGCGCAGGAAACGACACAAACACACCGAGTGTCTTCACTAAAAGGTTTCAGTAGAAGAGAAGCAAAATGAAAATCCGATCACATCAGAGGAAGCCGAGAAATGAACGATGGTCGTGTTTTGTTTGGCTCAGATATCAACGCTGTGTGGTCACTTCCTGTCCAAATTGAAATATCTATCTGTTTGCTCCTGATTACAAACACTTGGCTGCCAAACACAAAGACTACACACAGACACACACACACACACTGATCTGCTTAGTGGAGCCGGCCTGAGCTCTTTGTCCTCTCTGACATTAAAACAGGTATGAAGGCAGGACTGTTCACTAAAACAGTGTTTCTGTTTCACTGACCAACAATGTTCAAAAACACAACACTGGATACACAGACACACAACTCTGAACTCCCCAGTAAGGCAGGAAGAAACAATGATCGATAGAAATACCAAAGTAATTTATGAAAATGAAACACTCAAGTGGCTCGCTGAAGCCTGCTGTGTGTGTTTTGTGTGTTGTTGTTGTTGTTGTTGTTGTGCTACTGTGTGTGTCAGAACTCCGGAGCTGTCCGCGGTGCTGAAACTGATTCATGCTGGGAGCTTTTCAAACGCGACTTAAAACGAAAAGCCTCAAATCCAAACCCGAACCACACAAACACACACACAGAACTACAAACAGCTACTTTAATCACACATTTACGACCCACACTCTGGTTGTGTGTCGGCGTTCAGAGGAAACACAAGTTAAAGCTTTTCAACAATGAGACCCTAACATTTATAATCATTCTGTCTTTTCCCCACAAACAAACACACAAACAGTCCAACTGCTGGAGAAAAGGGCCGATGTTTATCTGAACTTTAAATGTCCATTTTACCTAAATAATAATAATAATAATAATAATAATAACAACTTCAGCTTCCGGCCATGTGTGTAAAGCCAAACCAACAGAATAAACAAACATTCCGGCCAAACTCACCTGGTCAGGTTCGTCCTGTTTTCCTTCTTCTGTGTTTTGCTGTTTGTTCAGTGAGGCTTCTGTCTCCGTTAACGGGACTGTCCCCGCTGATCCGCCGCCTCCCGCCGAGCTCAAGTGAAGCCGGACACATTTACAGGCTGCACGCTTCCGGTGAAGCTTTTACAAAATAAAGGCCGCTCGGATCAGCAAATAAAACACTATGAGTGTATTTTAACTGTAGAACCTACATGAATGACAATGAAAGACAATTTAGACAAAACTACACACAAACCTGCTCAACATGAAGCACACATCTTCGGGAATCCACAAACACTCTGAACCAACACAATACAACAACAATGACTGTTTGTAATATTATCAGTGGGAATAATTTTAAATGCATTAAATACCATCTATCCTCTCAATAGGTCCAACAGTCTGACTGTAATAGGAAAATAAATCTCTAACTGCACGTTTTAAATTAGAATATATAAATCGTTATCCTGCTCGCTTTTAATTTGATAGTTGATTCATTTCACTTCCTGCCTCATTGTGGTAAATTTGATGGCGTTCACAAAATGGCCGCGCCCTCTGACGTCAGAGGATTCAAAGACATGTTTTCTTCTGGACTGACTGACTGACTGACTGACTGCTGCACATATTTAAAAAAGAAACCCTGCAGAAAGTTCATCTTTGGTAAACAAAATAAAAGTTAGGATGGTGTCAGATGTTTTTGTTTATTAAGCAGCTGCATAAAAATTGATGGAGCGAAACACACAAACTGATTTGGCTCTCCTGTAAACTTGAATCATCAGTGATCCAACTGTTGGAGCGTCCGGACGTGAATCCTGAACACAACCAGAACTACACAATAAGCCGAGCAGCCAAAATAAAGATGTCATGTCAGCTCAACACACTGTGACTGAGTGAAACGAGGGTTTGGTTGGAAAAAGTAGCAAGCCTGTAAATGTTTTAGTCCCGTATGAGGGTTGTCAGAAGGATGGGGTCAAAGGTCAATTTAAAAAGCAACGTGGTTATAATCTGGACAGACAATGCTGAGGCCATTACAGACAGGTTTCACACCACCTCTCCTCCTCCGCTCGGGCTGTGGGGCTCATTCCTCACCATCAAGCTGAACGCTCGTCTCTGTTCAGTCTCCTCTGAAGCAGAAGATCCAGATGTGATAAGACACACCTGATTCAATAATCATTATTGCTGAAGAAACCGCTGACCATCCAACAGTGATTATTCTAAGAACAATGGCTCTCTGTGTTTCGACTGGAAATTCAAGCAGAGCACACGCTCCAGAATAAAGGCGCTCACCGGTTGAGATTGATTTCTGTCAGATAGTGATCAGCGATAGATTAAACGTAAATCTGGGGAACTCTGTGAAGGTTCAAGAGGACCCTCATCAATATATCTTAATTTTTCAAAGCAGCAGAGGAACAGCTGGATGTCACTGATAACAGACAGAAGCAGGTGACCAAAAGTAAAAAAAGATAAATACAGATATTAATTCTGCCTCATGACGTGACATTTGGCAGTCTGCATTATCTGCAGCAGGCTGACCAGCTCTGGAGTCAGCTGCTGACTTCATTAATCCTCACAGGAAATTACTTTGGTGTTGCAGGATGTGTCCAAATGCCACATGGAGCCACATTAAACGGAGTAACATGCAGTTTAGCAGAGCTAAGGAATACGTAATGATGCGTTATGTATGAAGGAGCGTTTGTTGTAATTAATACTTGCTTGAAATGATTTAAAGGCCGATTTCTCCGCCCATCAACTTCCTGCTCTGTGATTCCTGTGTTGAACAAAGGGTGAAGTGTTAGATGGCCAAAAGTCATGTAAGAAAAAAGACCATATGAATTTTAACAGCGATGACATCTGGAGGACGGTGTTTGGTGCTGCTGAATGTTTGTTTAAAGCCCTTCATTACTTTCATGTTTCCTTCCTTTGTGCAGCAACTTGGACAGAAATAAACTCTCCAGTTCGTCCCCAGGAGTCACAGGATCAAATGGACGGCATCAGTTGTTGTTCAGTGTGTGTGCAATATGCTCATGTACTGTTTCATGTGTGCAGCCAGCAGAAAGCTGAGGAACCAGCCAGAGGATCTCACACTGTTCTGAACACGCCATCGATCGCTCGGCTTCCTGCTCTTCCCTCCACAAGCTCCTGCGACCATTTAGTGGAGATTCTTGGGCTCTGCTCTTCAACACCTGAACACCACGTAGGTCACCAAACCAGGAAGACTCATCATTCAGCGTGACAATCACTGTTTACAGTGAAGGTTTACACAAACAAATATACCGTACCTCACATTTTTTAAATCCTCCTTTCACCTCATCAGGGGACGGAGAGGCCACAGAGGGAAGGCTTTGGCAGAGTAGACTGACTCAGACGTTAAACAGGGAAGAGGTTGACTATCCTGACCGACTGTTGTTGTTGTTAATACAATGCATTCACATCAAAGATGTAGTTCCTTGGTTTCCAGCTCCGGTCCTGGAGGGCCGCTGTCCTGCTCCAACTGATCAGCTCGTCATCAGGCTCTGCTGAAGTCTGATCAGTCTGATCAGGAGTCACTCCTTTGAATCAGGAAACATCAGGACCGGTGCTGGAGACCTCTGATGTTTTATTTACAAGTGTTATGATCTGTGAAGAGTTTGAATCATTAATGCCTGTATGGAGAAAAAAAAGGCACAAATTCACCAAAAATCAAATATCAGCCAACTTTTACTGACAAACTTCAACACAGTCAAAGAAAATGATAACTTACAACTATACAAATGTCGTAATGAATTATAACACACAATCAGTCCAACAACATTCACACACTGTGTGGTACACAAACCATTTTCTTTGGATAGAAAACTTTGCGTTTTGGCTTCTGTGGTTTGTGATATTCAAATTTAATGCAGGATGAGAAGAAACGGATTGTTAATTATGTGAACTTCACTGCAGAATTTAAAAATGGATACCTAAATGAATCAGTTCTAAACAAGCATAGTCTGATGTGATGATTTTCTGGGGGGGGGGGGGCTGCTGAAAATATACATGTAGCTTTTCTTATATATTACAAATGTTAATACCTCAAATGTGACTCAACAGTCAACGTGATGCGTCTGCTACAAAAAGCTTGTGTGAAAAATGATTGCATTTACAAATTTCAAACAGTGTTAGGGTTAGGGTTAAAAAGTGCCCGTTTTGTGAGTGGGGGGTTTGAAGTCTAATGCTGTTAGTTTCTAGACAGATGTCACTGAATCAGCACAGTGGTTCAATGTTCACACTAAATAGCGATTAATGCCGACCCTCAGCAGGAACACTGGAATACAATCATCCAGACTCTGGACCGACGCACTGTGCAGGTCTGCGTCCATCATCTGGCCCACCAAAGACCCAGAGATGCTGTCTCTTCTTGGTATTGTCAGTTCAGCACAGAGCTCCTGCACGGTTACAGAACAGACCTTCAAGGTCCACAAAAGTGATGAGCCGTTTTCTGTGACCTTCTGGACACCAATCTACAGCTTCTGCTTCAAAACGTGTTCGGGGTGAAAGAAGACACCTCATCCCTGCAGGTCAAAAGTCTGGAGGCAGTGACTGGAGCAGCAGTAGGCCACAAAACTCACCGTCGTCCTAAAGAAAAAGGAAGTGATAGCAAATACGTTTGTGTGAGAAAGATCTTCTGTACCAATATAAAACAAGATGAGTAATTGTCTGCAGGGAACCTGCGGTGAACTCCGGCCAGGGCGGTGTCACGGAGGGGGAAGAGCTTGGGGTAGATGATGGTGAACATGGCCTGGCTGCAGCGGTGGCAGTGACCCAGCGGGAACTGCAGCAGGTCCAACAGGCTCTTTGGGAGCGTGATGGGAGGCAGCAGGTTGAAGTCTGGAGACGTCACAGGACAGGAAGTGATGTCAGCTCATGTACCAAACAGGGTGGAGCAGATCCAGGTGCTGTTTCTCCTCACCTGTTGGCCGGTGGTGGTAGATACGGTGCAGGGTCCTCATGGTGAGCTCCTCCAGGGGGACCACGCTGTCTGTCTGCGAGCCCACCGCTTTAACTTCGGCCGGCAGCCTGACCAGAGCCTCGCTCAGCGCCTCGCCCGGCTGCTCGGCCTGCTCGCCATCCAACACTGGAGACGACACTCCACACCTGCAGAGCAGCAGCACACAGGCAGGTCTGATCCCTCAATTGCTTTTTAAATATATTATGCAACAGGATGCAGTTTTTGTAATTTATTTCTATCCTTGAATCAGTGCAGGGCTGAGCTATTTCAGACTGCTCTGTCTCAAAGTGAGTCGGAGGAGTTTAAGTCCAATGAAGTGAATGTAACTTCAGTTACCCGCTGCAGCCGATGACCTTGTTATACAGGTAAGAGGGGAGGCCTTTAAGGTCCATGTTGTTGTCCACAAACACGAACTGCAGCTCCCGTGATCTGCCCAGATCTGAAACACACAGATAATGACACAGCCTCGCTGCCTAAATCTCCATGGCAACTTACGCACAGAGGGCTGAAACGGACCGAGCGGTAGGAAGGTCAGGCGGTTGGCGGCCATGGAGAGCTGGTTGAGGCGGTGGAGCCAGCACAGCTGTCGGGGTACGTGGCTCAGCAGGTTGTGGTCCGCCGTCAGGTTCTGCAGAGAGAGACAGCGGTGCAGCCGATCCGGCAGAGACATCAGCTGGTTCATGGACACGTCCAAAGTCTCCAGCTCCTGCAGGTCACCGATCTCTGCAGGCGTCACACAAACATGAGATGGATCAGGATCTCATTTCTATTCACAGTGAGGCTGCTTTTTTCTTTCCTGTTTCACAGCTACTGAATCATAATGAAAAAAAAAAATAACAACAACAACAACAACAACAATTAAATCAGTAATTTGAAAAGAATATTTCACCAAAGTCCATCTAAACTGGACTTTAGCATTTTGTGGTCCTTGTTTCAGTGATTTAGAGACATTCGGATGGTTTATCTGACGTGGACACATTACTGAATGTTACGATGTCACTTGTGTGTCAGTCCCTTTGGATAAAATCATCAGACAAATAAGTAAATGTAACTTCTACTGTATGAAAGAGAGCAACACCTTAGTGTAATTTTGGTTGAGAAATTAATTTTTTTAAAACTTGTGTTCCCATAAATAATGATGAGTAAAAACTTTTAAATATCTAATAATGGGTTAAAATTGAAATAAAACATTAAAATATGAGAGTTGTGTTTTTAGAGTGCAGGAACAATGAGGGAAAAAAATTAATCTGAACATTTGTTGGTTTGGTGTGTCAAACTGAATACGTTGTCAGTGTCTTGGGTGTCAATTGTGTGTTGCAGTTTTTCTCTCTTTTATTTGTGTGTCTCTGTTGCCCTCTGCTGGAAAATAAATAAACTTTAACCACCTCAGAAAATTAAAATTCAAAAGGGAGAGTTCCAATTAAAACAGAAAGGAAAGATGAAATTATGATTAAGCTGTGTGATAAATATGAGGTAACTGTGAGATGCACCACACATACACACAAAAAAAGTTGTGTATTGATGTTTCACATTCTTTCTTCTTTAATCTTTTATTCCATTAAAGTTTTGATGCTCAAACTTTTTGTCTTGATGTTAAACCACAATCCTAAACATTTATTTTGTCCCCCTCAGATATACATATATAGATTTCATGTGCATTTAAAAAGACCATGACAGGGCAGCGTGTACCTGGAGGAAGACATTTCAGCTGGTTGTTGGACAGTCTCAGGTGCCGCAGAGACCTGAGCCGGCCGATCTCCGGACAGAGCAGCTGCAGGGCGTTACTGCTCAGGTCCAGTGACTGCAGCCTGGCCAGGTTTCCAATAGCTGGGGATCAAACCGCAGACACCTTTGTTATGTTAAACCAACATCCACCAAGCTGCTCTTCATCATCCGGTCAAAGCCAATCAGACCTCTCCAGGATTCACTGGTTCACATTCGAGGGTTTAAACAGTGCAAAATTCTGTAACATCTGATGTCCGGATGAATCAGTGGCTGTTTGTGTCGATCTTTCATCAGTCTTTCCTTTAATCTCACCTGAATCGACCGTTTGTGGCCAGTTTAATGATGTTACATTTTTTTTTGGACAGGTATGTGACAAATGCCAACAATCAGTTGAAAAGGACACAAATGAGACATGAGGATGTGACATCGAGAAGACCTACCTTCAGGAATAATCACTATGTTGTTTGAGTGCAAATACCTGAAAAGAAAAAAATAATAATTTACTGAGTTATTTGAGCTCTCCTGGGTTTGTTCTAAAACTGTCTCAGGCCTTTTCAGGCCCGTCAGGTTCAAAGTCTTTCAGAGTTAGCACACAGCTGGGAGAACAACTTCCTGCTCTCAAATAACTAAACCATGAAAAGAAGATTATTTTTAAAAAACAAGAACAAAAGGCAGCTCAGCTGAATACTCACAGTTCGATTAGATTTGGAAGTTTCTGTGCAAGATTGTCCGGCTGATAAAGAAGAAACAGCAGAAATAAAGTGTGAACTAACCAGGGAATCATGTTGTGAACAGTGTGAGTTCGGCTCTGCTGGACATTTATGTTGACACACAGCAACAATAAAGAGTCTGTCAGGGAAAAGCTCCGTGATCATACCAGCGTAGTGAGCGAGTTCCTCTTCATGTACAGTCTCTCCAGAAACTGCAGGCCTTCGTCTTTCAGCAGCTCCACGGGGAAAATGTTCAGGTTCTTGTAGTTCAGAAACAGGTTTTTGTGCCGTTCCTGTTTGGCCATGAAGATCGTGTCATGGAGGTCAGTGGCCATTTCTGAGGAGACTCCTCCTCCAGGTGGAGAAGACGGGACCACCCCTCCTCTATGGCATCACTGACAGAGGAGCAGGGAGCTTATCAGACAACTGACGACACAACAGACACTGACCTTCACTAACTGACTTTAACAGACACTGACCTTCATTAACAGACACTGACCCTCACTGACTGACATCAACAGACACTGACCCTCATTAACTGACTTTAACAGACACTGACCCTCATTGACTGACATCAACAGACACTGACCCTAATTAACTGACTTTAACATACAATGACCCTCATTAACTGACATCAACAGACACTAACCTTCATTAACAGACACTGACCCTCATTGACTGACTTTAACAGACACTGACCCTCATTAACTGACATCAAGACACTGACCCTCATTAACTGACATCAACAGACACTGAACCTCATTAACTGACATCAACAGACACTGACCCTCATGAACTGACATTACGGACGTTGGTCGGTGTTTATACGTCATTAGCATCGTTAGCATGTTAGCAGCTGTTATCCCAACACGGTCAGTAAACACTAATTCGGTGATGTACCGTCTTTGTTTGCCGCTCCTCCTCCACGTTAACAGCCGAACAGGTGTGGAGCCGCCTGCTGCCAACAGGACGCCTTTAAAGACGTGAGACGGACGACCTGGACTCGTTTTCGGACAGAAATATGGACACACGGCTAACGGCTCTACGGCGACGGCTTTGCGCCTGCGCGTCCGCCATATTGGAGAGGTCAACATCCGCTGACCGAAATGACGAGTAACAACAATAACATTAAAATGATAATAATGATTATAAACAGCAGAAAATACACAACATTAAACAACAATAAAACAAACATGTCCAATAATGCTTCTAAACCGATATTCATCAAATTTGGTTTGACATATAACACACACACACACACACACACACATATATATATATATATATATATATATATATATATATATATATATATATACAAGGTTGTTTATGTACTTACTTTGAGAAACCCACAGAGGATGACTATATCAGTTAATTTTAACCTGAAGTATTCTAGCAGTCTGTTTTATGTATTACTTTATAAAAGACTTGTCTGCTCCATTATAGCGACTCTTCTCACCTTCATGAAATTTTGTCTTCTTTCAAAATGAAAGTCTCCTTAACCTGTCACCGTTAAGTGAAGAAAACACCTCACTGCATTCGTCACTATGAGATTTAAATTTTATTTTTTATTAATTTTATTATTTATTTCTTAAAATTTTTTCTAACTACTGACTTTTCAATCCACACAGTTCAAACGACAGTTCATCAGTCACCTCAATTTTAACCAAGTTAAAATATATTTCTTCACACATGACGACACAGATATATGATATATGTTTAGTGTAAATGTGAAAAATAGATGGCCAAGATATGTGGATAAAAATAGTGGTGGAGTTTAAGGCAAAACAAACATTTGAAAAGAGCAGACAGGAAGGGGTCACAGCTTCTTCTTCTCTTCTGAACAGGCTGCTGGTGTTTTGCTGCCACCTTCTGTCTCTCATTTTGGAAGGCAGCATGTTGCTGCTGCTGAATTATGGATCTTCTGTGAAGGTCTACCTGAACACAAACAATGAAAACTGGAATAGTTGAGGCGAGAGATTCTCAAGACCTTGAGCAGGTCTGATGTTCCTGATGTTACAGAGCAAAGCATCATGGCTGAGCCTGGCTCCATCAGTCAGGGGAGAATAATGACACACATGATGAACCAGCTGTGGTTAAATACAGCTGCATTGTTGAGAAAATTAACAATCAAAGAGTTTGCATACATTTTATTCATCTTAAATCTCATGTATAAAAAAAAAAAAAAGAATCAGAGAAAAAGACATTCTCTTTTCCTTCAGCCAATCATTTTTCTCAGTATTCAGATTATATCGATAACAGGAAAAACTCTGACAACAGCATGTACAAAAGAAAACCAAAATGAAACCTTAGTCTAACAGATCATTTCAATAGAAACACAAGAGTTGGAAGGCTATGAATAATTTACACACACCAAAGTCTTGGTAACAAATTGGCCATCAATATAACAAAATAGAAAAAAAAGGAAGAAGTTTGTTCAACTTTACGTCCGCTCTGTGAGGTGTTCCAGTGGTAAAAGTGAGGCAAAAATCAGACCACAAACAGCAAAACATCCATCCTGACCATCTCCGCTGCGGTGAGACCAGACCGGACCGGACCAGATCCATTAACACCCAAACCTCCAGCCTGAAATCACACACCTGCCTTATTCAGATGGGAAGGAGACTCAAAAAAATTGAAATAAAGAACAGCAAGGATGCTTTTTGTTTGTTTGTGACTGGAATTACAATCACCAACATGTCTAGACACACAGAAATGCACCAAAGTCCCTTTACAGTAAAAACAACAAACATGAGGGGTTCCTCTGTTAGCAGACGTGTTTCCATAGCAACCAGTAGAGATCAATAGGTCACATGACTTCACCTGGCGATGGGGAGGACAACAAACGGGTTGTTGTGGAAACAAAGCTCGCTCCGGATGAATCTGTCAGTTAATCAACGGCGGCAGAGGAGGAAATCTCGGTCATTCATCGTTTTGGGGGCAACGAAGAGACAGCAGCTTTTAAAGCAGCTCCATCTTCTCCGGCTGTCTACGAGGGGACATCTGATGAAGTCCAACTTAAGTCAAAACATCAAGGTTTTCAACTCGTTTCTAAAGTCAGACCACTTTTTCCCATAATGACCATCAGTCTGAGTTAAAAACAGGACAAAACAACTAAAGGGGGGGGCGTGAATGAAGTCATGTAACAACAATGCGTGAGAGCCACAAAGGCCAGTCTTCAATCTTCAGGCTGGGAGGAAATGGGAAGAGGAGGTTTTAACAACAGGGGAGGAAAACACCAAAGCCTTTCACAGCAGGACTGACCCCCCCACCCCCTCGGAGCTCCTCTCACAGCAGAGCACCCCAGAAATAAATCAGCCTCCTCGTCCTTCAGACTCAGAGCTGAAATCTCACCATCACTGTTCCTATGACTTATGAGTTTAAGCTGGAACAGATCGATTTGTCCCCAGATGTCACCAGCAGACAGACACACACACACACACACACATAAACACAGACACACACCTCCCTCCCCGAGGTTTGTGGTTTGAATTTGACCGTATTAACAGCACTCAGTAAAACCGCCATTACAGCTGGACAACAGAGATGTTTTGTTTTACTGTACATGTGTGTAAGCTGGGGAAGAAAAAAAACACACACACAAAAAAAACCCAACAAAAAACAGTGAGGTAGATGGATGGTCGAAGGAATAACAACAAAACCTTCCCCTAACATAGAAAGAGAACATAAAAAAAAAAAAAATCAGGAGGGGGGAAACAATAACTTGTGGGGAATTTGTACAGTGATTTACACTTCACAAAAAAATATAAGATAAACAAGGAAGAAACATCTGGGCTGGGAAGCCAAATGCAACTTTTTGAGGTTAATGAGCCTTTAAAATGTTTCATGTGGTCAACTCGTCTTCAAATGTTATTCTGATGCGTTAGTTCAGTCAACGCTGACGAAGGAGTTTGCTACGCGCTCAGATGTTCAACACAGGGATCTCCAGTTACAGTCAGTTCTCAGACCAAGTGCGTGTCTACTGTTGTTGTCGTTTATTCCTTCAGTGTCGTCCTCAGTTGTGAAATCTTATTCCTCCTAAAGCATTTTCAGAAACAATCCCAGTGCTGTTTGATAATTTCACTTATTTTTCATCCAAATTTGACTTCAGTCAATCTTCTACAAACACGTTCATAAGTTGAAAAGAGATAAATAATATTAATTATTCCAGCAGCGCCCTTGATTCAAGAGAGACCATGAATAGTGATTAGAAGTGAAATTATCTAACAGACCTTTTGTTTTTGTTGCACTTGCCTTCAGGAAAATAAGATGTTAAGACTGCTACATTAAATAAATTCTCTTTCTTTGTACCTTCAACCAACCAAATGTTCCAACACGCACAAACATATGGAACCCCGAGACTGACAAAGTCCAATAAACTGTCATCAGAGAAGTCAGAACTCAGCGACAGATAATACAGAATTAACAAAGTAAAATTGGATTTTTTCACACTCTTGTTAACTTTCCTTTCTGTGTCTTTGCACATATTTCTCACGTAGGTTCACAACCCATTTTATCATTTTCTAGTGTTTACATATGAACGATATTACAGTGAACACATTTAACGTCATTGTTTCAGGGTTTGTGTGTGTGTGTGAGAGACATCTGTGGAACAACTGAGCCAACTGAGGTTAGTTCATTTTTCTGAAAAATACAGTTAACTGAAAACTTTTAGCCTTTTTCAGCTTCCAACCGAGTGGCAGAAATATTTGATCATGAAACCGGCTAATATTACTTGTTTTTATTTTTGTGACACAATGTTCACCTTCAACTCTCTGTCCTTTATCTACATGAGGGGCCGTATTTTCCTCCACATGCAGCTGGACAGCATTCAACTACTCTTTTCTTTTAATCAATGAACTAAACAAAAAGCTTGAAATAACCAACTCTTGTTAGCATGAACAAATGTGTGTGAAAAACGGAGAATAAATCAAATCTGCAGCCTCCTGAAAAGAAAGCTAAGGAGCTGAAAAATCCAGTGAGCAATTTTATGCCCTGAATCAAAAGTGAAGGAAAATGATGAAAACGATTTTTCTTTTTAACGAACTGAACAGACTTTAAATGTATTTTTGCTTTTTTTAAACTACTTAACCAACAATATGATATTTTGACTCATCTGATAACCTTCCATTGTATTTTGTCAGTATGCAAAAGGCTCCATACAATGTGGCGTTCATTTTAAAACTGGAAATCCCCGTTCTGCTTTCACACCGACGTGATACATGTTGTCTAATGATCAGAAAAAACACAATAACAGAATCATCAGACGCACAACCAGACCGGAAGTCTCTGGGTATGACGGCACGAAAAAATCAAAACGAAAATAAACGGCAGAGAAGGATTTAACTTTTCTCTTTGACCTGAGATTTAGCTGGGACTCAGCAGTGACGCCTGACCTCTGAGTCTGATGACGGGTGTTGGCGGTCTGGTCCAAACTCGAGAGGACAGAGGTCCAAGGTGTCCCGAGAGAACACGAGGACGCCGACGGTTGCTGGCACCATCGCTGTCCTCTTGTCAGAATGGGAGGGGACGTTACCGGTGTTTCAAAACACAAGGCAAATTGTCGTACCTTTTTACGCAAACACAGAAACGAAACTAGCTCAGATACATTTTATACAGCTACAAGCATAAAAAAAAAGATGGACTGTAGTGGAAACTTTCATAGATCCAACCTGAAGGAGTTTTATCTCTTTTTATATATAGATATTAACTATATTACAACCACAAGAGAAATAAGGAATAGCAGCTTCTTTCTGTACATGATAAATGTCTCCAACCGTATAAAAGTTAGAAAAAGTGACAAACAACTGGTGTGTACATCAATGCTCTGCCTATGTAGAGATGTTGGAAATGTTGGAGACTAATGACTAGTCTAAAAAAATACCTGTTTGTATACAACAAGGACGCCTCTGAACACAGAGAGACAGTATAGACCTAGAGAGATATTATGAATCTATTTGTTTTGCTCTTCATGCTTTTCCCCCCCAGTCTTTTTTTTTTTGTTTTTTTAACCTTTTTAATCGACTGGATTTGGATCTGGTGGCTAGACTGGAAACGGAACAGCACTTTGTGACAGGATGTGGCTCAATTTCAGATAAATTGATCTAGCCAAAGTCTTTGATGTCAATTTGACAGTAGACAGAAGCTGCAGAAGTCAAACAGCAACAGAGGAGCGGCGTAAGACTGTTGAGGGACGTTTGACCGCCGATTTAAGAACAATGAGGAAATCGATCAAAGTGCTTTTGTTTTGTTTCCATTTTCAATCCGGTGCGTAGGAGATAGTAAAAAACAAAAAAGTACAATTTTGGCAACAAATTTGGCAGATTTGACCTTTCTCCCCCTGGTTGTTGTTGGTTTCAGTGGACTTGGCATTTGGCTGACACTCAGCCTGCAGAGCAGCAAGATGACAGAATGACCGATGGAGACACTGACCTCTCTGAAGTGCTTCTCCTTCATTAGATATGCTTAACAGTTTCACCATAATGCCCGCCCAGAAGCGACCAAAACTCCGGTCATTTGTAAAGGCCTACACATTTGTGATTTCCCATTTGGAAATACATATAAAAAAGTAACAAACAACAAGTCATAAAATAAGTTCAGCCATAGAGAGAGATCTCCACCTTTTTTTTTTGTGTTTTTGTTTTGTTTTTGGTTGTCCCACTCAGCAGCACAGGCGGTGTCATATCTGACAGCCAGCTGGTAGAAACCAAAAGTAGAACATGAAAAAAAAAAAAAAAAAAAAAAAAAAGGTGTGTAGTTACAGCAGAACATGAACTTCGGACAGTTTCTCCACCTTCCTCTGAGTCTTTGCTCCTCACTGGATTTGCTGTATTTTATCTATTGGAGAAAAAAAAAGAGAGATCGAGATCCCACCCACTGTGACATCGGGTTCTGCAGAGCAGCAGGTGGCAGGGTTTGCAGTCCGGTAGTTGTCTCAGTCCCATCAGCAGGCAGAGGACTGTGGGAGAGGCATGGCGCGTTCGTTTTTGCGTCCTCCGTTCATGTGCGCGTATGGCGGCAGTTCCTCCAGAGACGGTCGCATCGGGACGCCCGCGCTGGTTCCGATCCCCGGCCCCGACAGTCCGTTGGCTGCCTGCTGGCCAGAGGCCTGCTTGTCCACGGCAGCGGTTGATGTACAGGGGGAGGACGGGGAGCTGGGGCTTAGCGAGGGGGCGGGTGGAGCGTCCGAGCTCGGGGAGGGCGGGGTCTGTTGGGAGACTGGGGATTGCTGTGGCTGCACAGAAGGCGGCGGCTCGAGGGGAACGTCTTCAACATTGTCCATTTTGTCCAGGTGGACCTGCGGATCGTCCGTCGGCCTGTTGTCAGCGCTGTAGAAGAAACTCACCTCTTTGAATGACGGATCCAGCTCTTCCTTTATGCTGCTGATGATCTCCACAAAGGATGGACGCATCTTAGGATTGTACTGCCAACACATACGCATGAGTTCAAACCTGCACAAACATACAGACACACACAGGTTAGACTCATTACACAACATGCCCTTCAGTTTGACTCCATCCAGCTGAACTGCTGCTCAAAAACCTATTTTGTTTTTTAACCTTATTTCTTCATCGTTCCTGTTTAAATTTCAGTAGTTAGGAACTTATTTAAGCTGTTACTGTGTGTTTTTTACGCCACACTGTAGCTGGAAGTGTCTTCTTTGGGTCCATGTGGACTGGACTACCAGGACACAGGACCCATGTCGCACTTCTCTTCTTGGCCACTGGCATTTGTATATTTATCTATGCACTTATTTCATTATTACTGATGTTCTGGAGCAAAGTTTTTTTTTCCTGAAAGCATCAATAACGTTGTTTTATTCTGATTTATAGTCAGGGCTGTGAATGCTTTTAAAAAAATCTAATGCAAAGCTACCAAAGATGCTTTCAGATGTTGTACAATAGCACCTCTATATATATATATATGTGTGTGTGTGTGTGTAATATTTATGGACAGCATATTATTTGAAAATGCCTGCTGTTAGCTCTCATCTGATGTAGAAAGCAACGCGTTGTCATTATTCTCCCAGCAAACCCTGTGGCTTTACATCTGTTCACCACATGACTCCACCATCTGATGCATCCTCTATGTTTGGTGGTCGGTGGCCAAATTTATCTGCCACGCTCACAGATCTATTGATGTGGATTTATACTCGAGCTGTTTCAACAAACACGTCATGGGGAACACAAAAGGACACGGTGACAAACAGACGGGCTGAGGCTTGGAAATCCCAACGGCCGCCGGCTAAAGAGCGGCAGAACCTCCTCAATGTGTGCATGAATAAACAGCAATCTTTCAGGTTTTCGACTGGCAAAGTCAAAGAACGAATAATAATATGGACACACGGGAGGTTTGGGAGTATAGTCTGCTGGTGTGTGAGCTGTGTTTGTCTCTTACAGCATGTCAGGACAGTTCTGTGGTTTCTCCAGCAGCCCCCCCTCCATGACAAAGCGAAGGACCTGCTCATTGGACAGACCTTGATAGGGCTGCTCTGCCAAAGTGGCAATCTCCCACAACACGACCCCAAATGACCTGAACACAGAAAGATAGACATATGCGTTCAATTATCACAATTATAATCGGAAGGTATTTTGTGAAAACTATAAACAGAGAGAACAAAGCTGCACTGTGTGTGTTTGTTTGTGTTTTGTGTGTGTCTGCTCACCAGACGTCTGAGTTAGTGGTGAAGACTCCGTCCTTCAGAGACTCGGGGGACATCCAACGGACGGGGAGCAAACCCTTACCCCCTTTGCGGTAGTAATCAGTCTCATAGATATCTCTGGTCATGCCAAAATCTGCAAAAACACACGGCACCACACACAGGGAGGAAGTGAAGAGTCAGCAACAGCTGGAAAAAACATTCGAGACTAAATTCTAAGCAACTACGATTGTTGAGACCTTTGCAAGCTCAGAGGTTACACATTCTCTGACACCAAGCTGTGTTCACTCGTGACAAATTTAAAATTAAGACAGAAGCTCCTCTTACCTCCTATCTTCACTGTGAAGTCCTCGGCCACCATGCAGTTCCTGGCCGCCAGGTCTCTGTGGACAAACTTGTTGGCGTTGAGGTAAGCCATGCCGTCGGCGATCTGCCCGGCCATCTGAAGCATCTTCTTCAGAGGAGGGAGAGACAGGCTCGACCATTGCTGCTGGAAACGGACAGACAGACACGACAGAAGAGCTGCAGCTTTGCCCAACAAATTCAACATTTTCTGTGATTTCTAAATGTTGTGAAGTGGAGAAATTGAGTCATTGAGTTGTTAATACAGATAACATTCAGCCATATACAATCGCTGCCACTCCAACAAGGAAGGCTGACCACGACCTCCGACCCCACACATCAGTGACCTGGTTGGTACCTCTTTAGGCCGGAGGGAGCGTAAGTAGCTCTTCAGGTCCCCTCGTGTCATCAGCTCCATGATGACCAGAGTGGGCTGGCCCTGAGAGACCACTCCCAGGAGACGGACCTGCACAAGACAACACAACGGCATTAGACAGAAACAGAGTCTGACCTTGGGTTTATTTTTATCGTACTGATTTGGATCTGAACATGTGTTATATTCTAATTACCAGCCGAAGGACTGCAAGTGACCTGATTTTCTGCCGCTTGCTAAGTGAAATTAAGGTGATGTGCCAAAAAAAATAAATAAAAAATAAACCTTAATGAATACAAATGATTATGGGGCTTGTGTGTACGTACCACATGGTGACAGTTGAACTCTTTCATGACAGAGGCTTCATTGAGAAACTCTATTCTCTCCCTCATGCTGGCCGACTCATTGACGGTCTTGATGGCGACGCGCGTCTCAGGTTCATCTTTGACCACGCCCTTCGCCAAGCCCTCGTACACCATGCCGAACGAGCCCTGACCGAGCTCCCGACTCAGAGAGATCTTCTCCCGCGCCACCTCCCACTCATCAGGTACGTACACTACACCGGAAAAACAAACACTCACACATTAATTCAGATCCTCACTCCTGCACAGATATTTACATTTAATATACACTTAAACTTGCAGCTCAAAAAACCTTTTACGCACTTTCTGCAGCACTGAAGTACTCTGGATTCACTGAGGCGTAGAGGACTCCATTTCCAAGACGATCGCTGTTCCTGAGCAAAACGAAAACATGTTTTTCGTGCTTACAGAAACACAAACACTTTCATATACCTTTAGCCTCCATCCACAGTTCTACTAATTATGTTTTGATCAGTTTCTCTGTTTGTTTTTGCTTCCTGTCAATAAAAATGAACAGAAACACTCTGAAAAGCTGGTGACCTTGTTTCACTTCAGAAACGCTGGAGTTGTGTTGTAGTCTTGACTTTTGGAGACAAAAAGGCAGACACCCACAGTCGCTGACTGATCAGCGGAGAAAACAACATGAGTGACAGATTACAGGTGTTACTGACCTTGTTGTTTTTGCTATTAGCTGTTAAATTCAGCATTTTAACTGTCTTTGCTGCTCCTCTTTGTTAGTACATTGTGTGACCAAGACTCTGCTGCCAGTTTGACTAAATGCAATGCAAAGTGTGACAGGAGTTGTTTACTTCCTGTGTAAATTAATTTATATAAAAATAGATTACTTGACCGTGTCCTGATGTTCACATAACATGGAAATGCTCTTGTTGGTTATTTGCCACGTCGTGTAACAGGCTGTAATTGCTTTTTCACTGAAGGCCTATGGAGGTCTGTTTGACCTTTATTACTTTATGTTTCTGCTACATGAAAATCTGCCTCTTCTGCTTTGTTTCCATTTATTTTAGGCAAACACACACTGTGTTCCCACGCAAATAGACAATGCAACAATCGTTGTGCTTGACACCAGTATAGCACCAGTACAGAGGATCACTCACCTTTTCCTGTTAAAGACCACCAGCATTGTGACCAGAAGGCAGATGCAGAGGATGATGGCGATCGGAATGAAGATCATGGCGTACAGGGCGTTTTCATATCCTGTCGGGTGAAACATTTTGATAACTGACACAATTAACAACCTTTGTTTGTTATCGGGAAACCAAAAGATTGTCACAGTGCAAAGTGAGATCGGAACGACAGACTACAATGCTGCTTTGTGGAGTTTGTGTCTTACGTTCAGCCACATAGAGATCCAGAGTGTGTGTCCACGAGCCGTTGCCAGCGAGAGACGTAGCTCTCACTCTGACAGAGTAGTTTCCTGGACTTAGGTTGGAGAGGCGGACGCCACGCTGGGCCCGATACATCTGACCTGAGACACATTCGTGCTTCTCGGTCTGACACGCAAACAGGGAAAAAAAAAAAAAAAGCTAATTATATGAAGGCCCTCCTTCTTCAGACTGATAAATAAGACTCACTGAGACTAATCGTTCACAGTTTCTTTGTGTTTAACGTTGTGCTGCCAATGTCTTAATCTGTAATTATAAAACATATCATATATATGTGTTATAACCTGAGTGTGTAACAGACTAACCAGCATTTCAATCAGATGTGAACAGAATTTATATATAAAAGCTTCTAAATCATTCTGAACCTGACTTTAAATTCACTTTCAAACTTCTGAGTTGTTGATAAAAGCAGCAGGTTCCTACCTCAGCGGCCAGTTTGAACTTGATCTCATACATAAGGATGAGTCCGTTGGGGTGAGGCGGCTCTGGCCAGCGCAGGAACACCCAGTCCTCCTGGCCCTCCCAGGTCACTTTGCCTGGAATGTCGTCAGCTTTTTCTAAACAGAACAGACATTTTGACCGAGTGACACTCTTAAGGACGTGGCCTGAGAAAAGACGGGACTGATGCTCCTCCTCTAACCTGCAGGCTTCGTTCTGGAGAAGACAAACTCTGCAGCGCTGCAGCGTTGAACCTGTCGATTGCAGGCGTGGATGTCGATACGGTAAACGGTGAACGGCTGCAGGCCGGAGATCTGCAGCTCACGCTCCGTCACGGACTTCTCTTTGAATTCAAACTCTCGGTCTGCCGGGTCCACGTCGGCGAAGGTGCTGCCATTACCGGCTGCTTGGAGAGGCGGGACAGTGCTGCTGTTGCTGTGCAGACGGTTGCGGCGGGAGTGCGTGGAGTTGGCGACGCCATAGACATCTCTGCGGCGCCGATCGGGTGGCCTGGAGAAGATATGGGAGGAAAAGGAAGGGGCAGGGAAGAGAGATGTTTGGGTTTGGTAGTATAAATGATTTTGACTGAAAACGAAGATGTAACATGAATAAAGATTGTGTGCAGATGAAGTGGACTGTCGTTTGCTCATTGGCCTTTTCCACGCTGATGCCAAAGTCAGGAAATCTTTCACAGCTCAGCGTTGAGTCTTTAAGTGATTTTTTTTTTTTTTTTAAACATTTGTCGCCATTTGGCATTTAATTCAGGGGCTGGGATGAAACTCAGTAGTCAAATGGTAAATGAAGTTACTGAACCACACAAGTGGTTTTATAGAACTTTATAGAACCAAGTTGTTCCTTTAAGTGTATTTAATTTCTGGACATTTTGTTTGATGGGAATGGTATTACAGGTTTTCTGGTCATTTCTAATGAAACCAACTAGTTGCATTCTTTCATTGGACATAAAGTTGAATAAATGGAATTGAGTCACGTCTTTTTTTCCCTAATTGTTGCCAACAGATCCATCAAATGTTAAAAAGACTGTGGTTTTTATATAATAATCACACAGAGTTGAGATACAGGAGTTATGTGTTCAGTCACATGCTGCCGTCGTCTGAAATGCTGAGGCTGGAGGACAAAATGGAGGAAGCGTGGAAATGTCCTTTTCAGTTTCTCTCGCATCTGCAAAACATGCTGAGAGCTAATTAACATCAACTGGACTGAGGTTTAGTGTGTGTGTGTGTGTGTGTCGTTGTGATGCAGATGTCAAAACACACAAACTCCCTAAATTACACAGTAGCAGAAACATAAAGTAGAGATAAATTAAAGAAATGTGGAGACCGGTTCACAAAGACAGTCACTGATCTGCACCGGAGTTAGAGAAATGTCACACTCTCTCACACACACTCAGTGAAAAATAAAGAGATTTTGCTTTGCTTCTAGAAAAAGAGGTGAAGGAAAGCTGCAGCCACACACACCGGTCCTTACCTGGGTGTGAAAATTGAATTGTGCAGGAAGTTTTCAAAGACTTTTCTGTAGGAGGCGTCAGCAGCTTCTGCCTCCAGGTCCTCCACTGACTTTGGGCAGGGGCAACAGGGGCCTTTTTCTGCCCCCTCAGGATCTGGTTTAGTGGGCTTTGTGTCCTCTTCCTGGTCTCCTACACCGATGGCAGCGATTCTTATGGGGATCTTCAGCTCTGCAGGAGGATGAGGAGGATGCGTTTTGTGACGGTTGGAAGTGCGAGTGTTCAAAGTGCGTGTGCATGCGCAGTTGTGTGTGTACCTTTCGAGCAGTAGTTGTGTTGATACAGCTCACTGTCTTCGGCTTGTTGCTGCCATCTGACCAGGTAGTAAGTCTGGTTTCCGTTCGGAGAGACAGGGGGGGACCAACGCACCACCAGCTGCGTGGAGGAGTTTGAGTACGCTCGCACATCCTGAGGCATGGAGGGTGCTGAGAGAGAGAGACAAAGATCTAAATGATTCTGGTCTCTATGTCATCGCTACGTGGCAGCTTGATAGAGCCCTTTACTAACGACTTGTAGGAAATGTCCCTCCTTCAGGGTAGGATGCAGACTCTGCCAGTGCAGATGTGACTTGCTGACATCACATTGCTGCTATGCCTTTACACTGCAGCTGGATTTGTTTAGAGCGGTCTTCCATTTCATCTAATTGTATTACAGTTTCTGCAAATCAGTTTTTCTTCATCTCTTTGAGCTGCAGCTGTGTTTATTTAAAAGCTCCCTCCCTCTCCACCTCTTTACAGTACATCTGCATCAAATCCAGCTATCGCAGTGTCATCACAAAAACAAGTCTGCATCCATTTGACAAAGAAGAAGTGATGTGAAGAGAACATTAGCTCTTTGTGAGTAGAATTACAGTTTAACAAACCTCCATCATTTTACTGTGTTATTTCATCACTGGTCACGTCCACCACAGTCTCTGATGTAAGGTGAAAACCTTTGGCTGATTTAGGTATTCTAGCACCTTTACATGAACATTTATCGTCCCTGATGTCAGCATTTGACCCAGTTTACCTGAGGGGCTTGTTCGGATGTAGACCACCTTGCTCTTGGCACTGGGCATATGTTTGTCCTCCACCATCAGCGTGATGGCTTTGACAAAGACGGCGTACTGGGTCCAGGGTTTCAGGTTGGACAGAAGGACTCCGGGGTCGGAGTCCTTGTCTGGCCTCAGCTCAACATCCACCATGTTCCAGCTGTTGGAGCCGCAGCCGTCCTGCCCCTCGAACTCTGTGATGTTCTGGTACGGCCTGCAAGGAACGCAATTAGTGTCCCAGAGCATTAAGAAATCCTCAACCTTTCAGCTTCCTTCATAATAATTTGTTTAATATACAGACACACACGTGTACAGAACTGAGGAGACTGACTTTAAAATGAAAAATCTAAATCCATATGTATTCACAGCTTAAATACAGCTGAAACTGACACTAAACTCTATTAAAAAATACTATACAATGTTTCTTTCTTCATATTTGTGCATAAAAAAATACAATCTAGCTGAATAATTCTATCAAACAAACAAACAATAAAACATCACGTTGTTTTTAATGTCACTTTTATTATCATTATTTAATGTTTAGCGCATTTAAACTCCCTTTTAATCAAATGTGAAATTTTGTCTTGTCACGAGTCAGTGAACAAGCTTGAGGAATCCAGTTTCAGTTCCTGTTGCTGTTTGAAGGACGCAGCCGAGGAGCGAAGAACTTACGCCTCCTTGTAGTAGACGATGAAACTGATGAGGTCCCTGTAGTCGGGAGGCCGGTAACGCTGCCAGGTCAGTTTGATCCTGGTATTGCTGGTGCTGTTGGACTTAAACTTTAGAATGGTACTTTCACCTGAAAGAAAGTAATAAACAAAGAGCTTCAATATATTACTGTAACACTTGGAGTCTCATTGACAGACTGATGCAGTTAATGCACACGTGGTGAAGAGCAACGTCAGACACACAAGACGCGTTTGCAAACTGCTAGTAAACTTGAGTAGGTCCTGCACATGTACGGGACGTAGCAATTAAAATTTTTGTGGTTCTCATACTGAGGCTCTTTTGACCCCTTACAGCTGGCTCTGTCGCCGTTGTTTCGGAAATCACTCTCATCAAAGCGGCCTTGGATGCCCGTCTTGTTCCACATGTTGCGGATCTCAGACATGCACAGTTTCGGGTTGGCTCTGAAGAACAGCTTTCCTGTTTTGATGGTGAGATTGTGCTGCTTCCAGTCCCAGAGATACTGGAGCTGCTGGTTGTCGAACGCAGAGAAGGCGTACATGCTGCAGGGAGGAAAGAAGAGAGGACGAATCAATCACAGTCACTTCTTTCTGTAGTCTCTGTCTGCTGTTTCTGTTCATTGTGAAGGTCAGCTTTCCCATCAAGGACAAGGTTTTATTTTCAAAAACACTTTTACACTGGATGGTGCGGAGAGGAGTTTTTATGAGTCACAGGGTAACACCCAGACATCTAGGAATGGCTGTAATGTGGGCCTTAGGGCAGTAAGATTCCTGTGAGCTCAAGGAGAAACAGACGGAGGAGGGAGTCGAGGCCACTCCACAACCCTGAGAGAACCTTCCCTTCGTCTGCTGGAGGCCGGCGCTTTTTGCTACATACAAAATTATTGCCGCTGCCGCTCCAAAACCTTATGAAATGTCACAAGTCGCAATTACAAGACTTTGCAGAGGCGCAGTCCTGCTGTGGACGACCGGCTGAGGTCAAAACAGTGGAATACTCTGCTCTGGTGAAGCCGTGACTGACTGAGTTTTGTACACTGAGGTTGGAAAGATACACAGGTTCACTGAGGCCAAAATCAAACTTGGCTGTTGTTGGTTTGTGTGTCCTCCGCACACCACCGTTAACGCTTGTCAAAGATAGTTTGTGAGGGAAGAAGCTCCACTCTGTAACACCGCTGCACAACCACAAAGGAACTCAGCGTTTCTTTTGGTCACACAGAGTCTGATGGTTTCCACTAAGTATTTTAACCTTACAAACTTATGATCCGTGACCTTTTTGCATTTATTTGATGTGAGAGAGGAGAATCGGGGAAGATAGAGGAAGGGCGACATGCAGCGAACGGCCATAGGTGGGACTTAAACTCAGATCATTACAGGTAGTAACCTTTGGTGCTCCATCAGGTGTACCATATTTAAGTTGAACACCAGGTTGGGGGCCTCCTGATGCCCCCAGGACTGAGTCCTAAAGCCAAGAAAGTCAGCTGGCATTTCTCAGCTTCTCGTCTTTAATCCACAGATGTTTTTTTGAACAGTTCTTAGTTAGATGACTGAAATTCCTTTGTCCCACAGCGGGGAACTGGTGATAAAGGAAGAACGAAGAGTGATTTATTTTCTGCAGTCACCCGGAAGCCCATGCAAGGGAAATCAGGGTGATGCTAATATTAATTTTCTTATAGTAAAAAGAAAAAAGGTTACAGGTCAGTGTGTCCACTGATGCAGTTAAAAACTAAATTCGTGACTGAATATCTTTTATATTTGAGTGACGATATTACAGTTAACTAACTGAAAGCAAGTTATTCTGTCCAACAACAACCTTGACAAGCCACATTAGAACACAAAAACTTCACAAAGTTACTTCTACACAAAACAGACTGAATGTTCACGAGAACTCATTTTAAAATGGTGAAATATACTGCATGGGTGTTGTGTGCCTGTATGTTCATCATCGTGTGTGTGTGTGTGTGTGTGTGTGTGTGTGTGTGTGTGTGTTTGAGCGTGCTCATACTCTTCCAGAAGGCTTTCTCCATCGATGAATCTGAGGCTGCGGAGGAAGGCCAGAGAGCTCAGAGTGTGGGAGTGTCTGATCCGCACGAAGCCCGTCACCCTCTGGATCAGTCCGGTGAAACTCTCCAGCTCTGCCACCATGTTGTCTAATAAAACAGAAACGCACTTTTTTAAACTGTCCTGCCTGATTCTACTCATTTCTCTCCTATTAATGTATCCCATCTAATAATTTGCCCTCCCTCCTCTCCTCTGCTTTGTGATTGTGACAATCACGAATCGTCAACAAACACAAAAGCAGCTTTTGTATGAAATGACATTGAGCCTCCAAGTGAAGATGTGGATGCTTTCACACAGAGGATAAGATCCACAGCCGACCCAACCACAACAAAGCTGTTTTTATAGTACTATACATTCAATATAACTTAATATATATAAAACTTATTTCTTCCTGACTGGAGAGTTTAACAGCATCTAACCCACAGGTCATTTTAATGATGTAACATGTGGGCTGCTGTGAAGTGACTGTGACCTCGTCTGTCCGCCGGCGGCAGCAGACTTGCTATTGAGACGCCAGTATTAGTCGCCGTGTTGTGACACGCTGAAGAACTTACGGCCTCTGCGGATGTTGATGTGCAGGTTGCCTTTGATAACGGTGCAGCCTTTGAGAGACTGAGCAGCGTCCATGGAGTCGATGACCTTCCCATCGCACACTTTATCACACAGGCCATCGCAGGCTGTACAGAACATACTGGAGACAGACAGGGGGAGGAGATAGTGAGAGACAGTAAATGTGCAGTGTGTCATTTCACTGACACACTGTTTAGCTGAAGTCTTAAAGCTCTCCGCTGACCTTTGAGTTTTATTTCTGTCTCTGAAAGATTTTACGTCAGTGCTTCACAGGAGCAGCTAAACGATGTCTAGGAGAGATTCCAACATTTAACCAGAGACTCTCATTATATAAACTAATGGCTCTTTATTGTAGCTGTTCTATTACACTCTGTTCTTGCCCTGGAGAAACTTCAGAATGGAAACTAATAGCAGGGTGTGGAACAATGTCAGGCCAACAATAAGAGCTCCTCCACCCAGCAGCTCCATTTCAGTCTGGTTCGTCACAGACGGCAGCTCACCTGTTGGGCGCCGTTCGAGTGTACCCAGACGGGCAGTCGGGCATGCACTCTCCGCCGTGGATGATAAACCTGTCGTAGTCAGGGAGGTGGACTTTGGAGCAGAGTTCGACGCTGATGCAGCGCCAGCCCTCGAACTTGTAGGTTCCGGGAGGGCAGTCGGCCACACAGCGCCCTTGGTGGTAGTAATGCACACATGCAGCACATGCTGTGTCACTACCGGGGACTGTGCAGCTGCCTAGACACTGAGGGTGGCAGCACTCGCCATCTGCTGTGCACGCTCGCCGTACACACTTATCAGGGCACTCTGGATGGGAGACAGAGAGGAGGGAAAGAGGATTATTTACCTGTGCAGACAAATAAAAACACCAGTTTGCGTTCTATTTTCCCACAGATCATAGTGGACTTAGGGAAGCTTTTTTTTTAAATGAGCAGTTTCAGGCAATAACTCGTATAGTTTTGTTTAATATCTGAATATCTAATCAGCAGACAGGAATAACTGCACCATCACATCCAAAACATGAGGACACAAGTAGCATGATGATGGAGGAGGAATTATAATTGAGCCTTTTTTTTTTTTCTAACTCAACACTCCCTGTTTAGCTCCATTTCATGTTTTTACAAACTGAGTATTGTTGGATTTTCCATCACTTTGGGCTCTGATGGACACTGTTTCTCATTTTATGACATTTTATTAGTCACTCAGTAAAAAAATTGAACTATAGCAAAAAGTTAGATGTACCAACTTAACAAATAAAAGGAAAGGAAAGCAGGAAATCAGCAGACTGCTCATATACCAGCACCAAGAGAAGGACAGGTGATAATGTGGTCAGCAGAGTTTCAGGTTGCTCAGATTCTGGTTGGATGCTATCAGCTATGGTCCTGAACAGATGATTTGCCTCCAAACGTGCGAACCGGCCCAGATTAGAGCTCATAAATCACCAACAACAGGCGTTCACCGGGAAGGCAGGCGTGCAGGCGCCTCCATGTCCGGCCATCAACTAAACAGAACCCAACTCTGTTTCTTCTGTCAAAAAAAAATAAATAAAATAAAATACAATAAAATAAAATGTGAACACAGTGAACGAAAACCAAATCCAACAATCAACTCAGATCTTTTGTCCAAAGCAGTTGTTGGTGTCGAGCCCAGTAGTACTGCGTGAGGCTGATCCCCGATCCAACAGGCACAAAAACCTCTCCGCTCCAGGTTTTCCAATGAGCACTGCTACAAATAACTCTTCTAGTTGCTGTGGTGTCCCTCTAAATAAGAGGATACTGTAACTGATGACAGGAAAAACTGATTGAGGAGCTCCAGAAGGAAAACACTGGGCTGACCTACGTATGATGAGGAGCCACACCTCGCAGCAGCCTTTGTCCGTACAGGGGAGGAATTTCAATTAAATGTTGGAGGGGGGGGGGGGGGGTTAGAGCCGTTAAGGGGCTCATTTTACAGTTTGACACACACCTTGGATCAGAAAATAAGAATAGAAAATAGATGTTCTTACTCAGACATGCTTGGTCGTTAGTACACTTCCAAGAGAAATACTGACAGAGGTCGTTAACAGCCGACGGAGAAACAAAGAGAAAGAGAAAAAATAATAATAATAATAAAAACCCCCATTTAGCATTCACCCTGAAGCCGGCTTAACTGACAACACAAAAGCTGATTCACACAGAGCGACGTTCAAGACTCCAAACTTCAAAGCGCTTGCACTGTCTGCCACACAAACAAACACTAATTGCTATGGAAACACAGAAAGTCATTGCTTGAAATTATTTGTGTGTTAGTGAGTCTGAGTCCTGTAAGGCATAAACAAAGGGGGCAGGGATATCTGAACAATAAACAACTAGATGAAGAAAAAGGCTGTAATTTCGATTATGTCATCTGCTCCGGCAGGCCAGGGCTGTGTTTAAACAGACACCAAACAAAGTGAAGTTATGGGAAACGATGTGTTGTTTATCGGATGAAACGCGTTCGGACACGCTCCCTCCACCAGCTGTCAAACAAACTGAAGCCAGAGTAGATACCTGCTGCTGCTACTTCAACTTATATTCTAAGAAATCACAGTTTCATCAGAAACCCATACCGATGCTCGCTGAGATTAAAACTGAAATCAGGGCTAAGCAATCGATCTAATAATTATCAAAGAGTGTGATATCCGAATAAGTAAAATGCATCACAACGAATCGTCGAAGAAGTTTCGCGGTGCTGCAGAAATGCTCCTGGCCTCTCCATTGGGTCTCCCAGATGTATCACATCAACATCTTTTCTTTGTTCTCTCCACTGAAAAAAAAAGAAAAATCATGACTCAAATTGCAATATCAGCCAAAACAATAATCCATTTCATTTGTTTTGTGTCTTTTTTTTTTTTTTTGCATCATCAGCACAGAGGAAAAAATCGCCATTTTGAGATACAACCTCATACAGACCACACAAAACACACTCTTTGAGAAGGCTTTTGAAAACACTCTGTTGTGACACCGATCCAACCTGCCAGTTAAGGAAATCCCAAACTGTATCGTCAACCACAAACAAAAGACTATTATAAGCTCTCTGACAAGTTGTTAGTTTTTCTCATTTGCTGAGGTGGATGACTGAATTTAAATTTAGGGAGAGGAAATCTCCCGTCATCTTGGTGAGGTGGTGACCATGAGATGACCTCGCTGCCCGCCTCCCGACGGACACGAGGCCAATCACAACCTTCAGACCGCGTGGTCCCACCGACCGTTCGTGCTCAGCAGGAGACGACCAGTGCTGCATTTCACAGGCACAAAATGTTCTTTCTCTGTTTCAAGCACCCCCCCACCACCACCCACTGACTGTATCTCACCCTTTGACCTTTGGGAGCAGCGGAGGAAAGGTATCGTTTTGCCCTGTGATAACGTACAAAGAAGAGAGGCTCAGGTTGGAGTTAGTCTGAACCCCCCCCACCCCACCCCTGCCTCGCTGACCAGTACAGGGTGGGCTGAGGTGGGGGGGTGGGGGCGGGTAGACAGTGTACCTCAGCACTCTGCTAGCTGGCTGCCACATAATAGATCCCAGATTTTATCCTGTGTCTCCCCCTCACTTCTCTCTCAGAGGCAGGTTGATGCAGAACTGCAGCATCACAAAATCTATCACAAACAGGGCTGAACTGATGGAAATTTTGCATTATAAACTATATCAGCAATCGATTTAAGCAAATAAATACATTTTATAGTTTCGGACATTTTGTTTTAAATAAAATTAGCTTCCTTTCTTTCACCGCCCCATGTGAGGGATAAAGGATAAAATGATAAAATCTAAACAAAATAAAAGCAAAACTTGCTTTGAAGAATTTCTTTGTCATTTTAATTTATAAAAAAAAAATATATATATATATTAAAATCATAAATTTAGTTTGGCTTGAAACAAAAAATGTGGCATTTATTTTTAGGCCACATTGCCCAGCCCTATTATACACCCTGTGTATGTATATAAATGACTTAATATTAAATACTGAACTACATAACATGACATGTTCAAATCAACAGCGTTATAACACTACACTGTTTTACCCATTTTCTGCATTTTTCACACGGGATTGTGAGAAACCTGGGAAGTTAGTATAAAAAGTTGTGTGCAGTAGAGAGATTCACCTTTTCCACACTGTCATTACGCAGCAGCTGTGGGCTAAAAGTCACTGTTGTGGGTCAGAAGCCGATACAGGGAAAAAGAAATACCAGCCTGCAGGAAGGTCAAGTCAGAAATGCACATCAGTCAGCGCCAGACGGCGGGAGAATATCTGGGTTGTGGTTTCCAAACCAATATATCTTCTACAAGTAACAAACATGAATCAAAAGGAGCTTCACTCCTCTTTGATTCTTAATATCTCTCAGACTGGTTTCACTCTCTCTTTCCGGCTTGATCAGCTTATCAAACGAGAATTAAAAGGCTTTCTAATTGTTGATCCCAGTTTTCAGCCGCTGTCCTCGGGGTGAGAGGAACAGGATGTACCACACAGACTCAGAGCTGCTATGATGATGCTCCAGGCTTTAACAGTACGTACTACTCAGCAGCACAGCACAACAATAACAGGGAAAGGCAGATGTCTAGACTGATGACGGCACAGTTGATTCAAAAACACAGATACCGATCTGCATCGGCTTCGATTCCAGCAAACAGCGGCCGCAAATTTATCAGTTAATATTTCAGAGGTTCAAGTTATTGTGTGTCAACAGACTTATCCAAACTAGCCAGCTGCCCGCTTCACCTCCATGTCTCGTTATCTGATTAATACATTTTCTATCTTCAGTCTACATTACAGAGTTTTTGTTTTTGCCATGTCAGAAAAAAACAAAACAAACTAAAAACAGCCAAAAGCATCATCTGACATTTAAGATCAGGACTTCTGATTTTCACAGCAAAGACAAAATAAATTTTATTTTATATTAATATTACTGTAACTCAATTATAAATGTTTAAAAGAAACCCTCCAGATATGTCACAGGACAGAGCATTTTTTTTTAATTTAAAAAAAATAAATAAATAAAAAATCACAACTTTTATTCATTATTTTTTATTTACAAATTCACACTGACAAAAATCTTTTAAGTATGAAATTACTTTGAATTCCTAAAAATTACTTTATGTCCATAAAAAATTATGAATGTTTTATTTTGTTTTTATTTTTCATCTTAAAAGACAGAAGATGACATTCTTGGTCTGCGTGCACTCAGAGTTCCTGATCACATGAAAGTGATCACATTGAAGTTGCATTTCGGACCTTTGGTTTGCTTTCTAGTTCCCCATTTGTGAAGTCATGACATCATCTTGCACGCAGACATCTAAACATTTAGGGAGAGATTGGAGAAACTTTGCTTCTTAGGTGGAAAATGTGGAAGAACCCTTCCACTATCAAACTCTTCTTACTGGCGATCTGTCCAGTGAAGCTGAAGCTGGGAGCAGCACGTTGGGGGAACTCTAAATGGCCAACTCTTATCAGGAATATTTGATTAAAGTTCAGAGCTAATGAACATAAATAAAATATCCAGAGTCAACCACTTTCCATGCCATTTAATTGAAAAAGGGCAATGATTTAATCTGGAGCTCTGACAGATTAGAGTCTGACCTTCCTTCGTCTGAGCCACGTGAGTGTTTCTGTTACAACTGACCAGCAGACAGACGAATATCGATCTGCACCGTTTCATTCATCAGCATTCAGCCACTACTCACTGTATGTGGATTACAGACTTGATTCTCGTCCCTGGCAGGGCTAGAATGTCTCATTTTTCCTTTGCCTACCTTAGAAAATGCCTCAAACAGTAGGAACATTTTATTCATACATCTCAAAGTGAAGTGGTGCACGCTGGCATGACCATCTCACGCCACTATCTCTAAACCGAGTATACTAATGAGGGCAAATACCTGTCCAGGGTGGCCCCGCCCTCGCCCAAGTGAGCTGGGATTGGCTCCAGCACCCCCTACGAACCGGGAACCGACAAATGGTAGAAGATGGATGGATATCGTCCACCAAACGTTATATTTGATGTACATATAGATTCAATTAGAAATTAACTTTACGCACGTGGACAAACATGGGCTTTTTATGAAGTGCTGAATTTTCTTCTAATTTAACAGGTTAAAAAAAAAAAATGGTGCGTTTCAAGTTCCCCGAGGAGACATGAGGCTCCACTTGCACTTCAACATTAGCTTGATCAACCTTCCTTTATAATTTTATGCAGTTGGCTTGTTTGGGATGGGAAAATCGGAGTGGAGCGACCACCCTGCTGCAGAGGAACATAGTGTGGTAAGTACATGAAGGGGAAACGGTGATGCATCGCTCCTCGCCGTGTCCCCGTCCAAACCAAGACCTAACTCCAGGAACCCAAAGAAGCACATCGTCTAAATGCATTTATGTCGTCACCACATCATTTTTGATGTTTTTATATAAACCAAGAGGAGCCCTATCTTCGATTCCCTTCAAAACCATTGCAGATCAATGCAGAATCAGATTGTGATTGTGGAAAGTTGAGTCTCGGTAGAAGGAGACGATTTGAAAACAAATCTCATTAGAAAACTTTTGTTTTTTTTAAGGCTTCCATGCACGTTGTTGCATGTATTTATTAACTTTCATGGGCAACTCCGAAATTATTAAATGATTAAAAGACATGGCGGCTTGCGTTGTTTTACCCATTTCCTTTCAAAGTTTGGTATGTGACAGAGTGGAAATTATCATCCTTGTTCGGTTTCCAAGCTCCTTGCACTCCATGGCTTCCCAGTGTGTTCCAGTACGCATACTCAATTGGGAAATAAACAAAACCAATATTCTCCTCAGAAAGAACAAGAAGGTGATGATGGACAGAAAACACAACAATATTTCAGTGTTTCCAGTCTCACACAATGCAGGCTCTGTTACAACCAGACAGTCTGTCAGTGTGTAGGTTCAGTCAGTGAATCAGTCATTCAGAGAAGCAGTCAGTCGGTAGCAAGTGTCGTGTCTGCAGGGTGATTCGCATCAGTGGAACAGGGTTCTCTATTCATTCGGTCCATTCACGGCTCCACACAGGGCTGACCAGTGCCGTCCAGTTCATCTCCAGCCTCCCACCAGATACCACACATCACAACCTGACAATCATCCAGCCGGACAAACCCGCCGCTCTGCCCGTAAACTGCTTTCAACAACAGGGGGCGCTAAAAAGGGTGAGCACATCATCAACTGGAACAGCTGCCTGGATCTATGAGCAGCAGAAATCACTGCGTTCATATTTCAGTCACACAATCAAAACGCTGGATGCTTTATAAGTTTTGTACAAGTTGTATTAAAGAAAACAAGCCTGCACAGCTTTTGGATGGAGACAATCACTGATCGTTGGGAACAGGAGAGATGAGTTATTTTGGATCCTATTTAGATGATTAAGTTTCACTTGGGTCTTTCAGAATTAATTAAAAAACTAATCGTGTGCAAAAAGGAACCATACAAGTTGTCAGTTCTACTGAGGAACAGATAGTTAGATTTGTTGAACAACAACACAGACACCTAAACAAGTTCAGGCGGGTTCACGGTCAGCATCAGCTGTTTATTACAGACAGGTAAAAAACTACTTTGCTCACAGCTGCTGACAAGAATATGAAAAGTAATACTGGATTTCCTCCTCCTCCTCCTCCCTCACTCCTCCCAGTGCAAGGAGTCGTCGTCCCACAGGAGATGTGTGGTCTGAAGCTTCCTGTTGATAATTACAGTCTGTTCAGTGGGAAAAACACTAACAGAGGTGAAGCCCTCTCAGAACATCATTCCAGTTAGTGATGAAAGACGGGCATGCTTTTCTGTCTGCACCGCTCCTAGAATAAAAAGGGAATTCACTCCTAGTTTGAAGTCAGCTCATCACGTCGTACTGTAGCTCCTGAGACTATAGATCAAATCTCACTTCTGCACATAAATAAATTTCTAGGAGGGAATGTGGTCCGATGTATGGATTCCCTACCAAGGAGCAGCCCAAAAGATACTTCTGCAGTTCCTTACCAGAAATAAGGTGATAAAATATTAAATACAAAACACAATATAAATTAAAAGTATAGTCACACGTTCAGTCTCCTGTGCTAACTGAACATTGCAGGAATAAAGGGCGTCCACTAGCACTGAAGTTCAAATGGCTAAAAGTAATTTAAGTTAAAAGAGTTAATACTAAACAGCTACAACTAGATGGAGCAGCTAAAATGCTTAACATTAAATTAAACAGCTGATACAGCTGAGCTAAAACAAAAAAAAAAAAAAAATGAAACAAATCAATTCTAATTAATGTATAATCTCTGGAAATTCAGGTAGTTCTGAGACAAACAGTCGAAACGGTCTCCTAGAGGTAATGAATAAATATTAATAAGTCAAAATGAATGGTTGACATAAGAGACCTAAAATTAATAGACTAATAAACTAAATAGTAAATGAAATAGAAAAGCTTAAGTAGAGAGTTGCAAGTAATGAATCTGCTTGTGACCACGAAGAGAGCTGATAGGAGTTCACGAGAAAAAAACAAAAAGGTTGGGGAACGTTTCAAAGAAGCGTCAGAGTTGTCTTCTGCTAATTATTGCCACACAACACCTGGCGATGGCCGTGCTGGCCCACCATACTTAAAGAAAATCCATGACACGTGAAAAAAGATCAAACTGGAGGGCCAACGATACAAAGTGGTTCAGTGTGTTGGCGATAAAACATCTGCGACGGTCTGTTTGTGTGGGCATGTTGCTGCAGGGCACCGGTGAGAAGATGAAATATGAACCAGAAGGCCCAGTGTGACGGCTTATCAGACACAAAGACGGCAGCACTTCATTTTCCTTCAAGGAAGCATTGTACAGAAAATAGTTACAGCAGCATTCATTTTTTTTAAATAACATTACTACACTCTTTTTGCCTGTTCCAAACATAATGTTTGAAAATCCCTGTTGTTTCTGTTAGTTTATGTTGGGTGACCATAGCAAAAGTATAAATATCCACAATTTATTCCAGGTAGATAATCTACTGAGCATGTTCACATAGAGCAAGAAAAAAAAATAACTTATGATCATCAGCGATAAATAAGCAACAAATAAACAACTCAAAGGAAGGAAGCGGAAGTTTTAAAAACTTTTCTGGTCCTTTTGTTAATCATCTGAAACTATCTGCCCATTAGGACAAACAAACTAAACTCACTTTTTCTACAAACAGTTTAAACATCAAATCTCCATGTTACAACTGAACTTCCAAAGGAATTTAAAAAGAAAAATAACCTTCATCTGTTCCACAACTCTGCTAGTTAGGAGAGACGCTAAACTGTAAGTCAGAAAACATATATCATATATGAACATCTAGTCTAAACAGAGCTAACAGCTAACCTTGTGGGACTTGTTGTGAACAAGTATCTGTCAGGTCAGCTGAAACTACAGACGGAAGGAATTCTTGTCGTCCCCCTGCTGACTGACCTTCAGACATAAAGACAAATCAAAAAAGGGTCTGCAGGAATAACAAAGGGAGACGGTTACAAGAACGTCTGTAATTATGTCTGGGTCAAATGGCACGGCTGTTGACATCTCAGAAAAATTGGCCTTGACACACACACTGAGTGCCACAATCCCAAATCTGAGACAGGAAATTACACAAAACCCAATTTTAACAAACTTAGTTGGAAATATTTAAACTGTATTTACTGTCTGACGGTGTAGTCATACAGTACAGTTTCCATGGAACTTCACAAACTACACAAACAGGGCCATATTAGGCCTGCAAGCATTTCCCATGTTTATCTCCTTCAGTATGCCTTACTATGGGAAAATGTCAAAATTCAGTAAATACTGAGGCAGTCTAAACCACTTAGGGATCGCTGGGATCACTGCTGTTTTCAGTAAACAAGATACCATTTCATCTTTTACTGCTCTAACATTGTTTGTAAAACAATTAAAACATCAGCGCTAATGGGGACGAAACTTTTGCAGTTAATGTAACGAGATGTATAATTAAACTTCATCACTTACAGTCCAAAAAGAGAAGCTATCAAGTCCAAGATTTTACATACTGTATAAACAGGAAGCAGGTCCTTGACTTTACTATTACAACTTTCACTTGGACTGTATCGCATCGTTCCGTCCATGTTGCTGCCTGCAGAAGATCATCTCTCAAACCTTCGATGAAAAGAGACATCAGTCCACTTTTAGTTGAAATGTTAGAATTGTGTTAGAAGCCAGTCAATTCAGCTGTAAAACTTTATTCCTCTCACACAAACACACATTAAAAGGAGTAGTCTGCATTCCTAAGTCTTTGTGTTTGTGTGTTTACTTGCCATGGGACTAAAATATCCCTGGAATTTAATGAAAAGGATGAAGGAGGCTGAGGAGAACATTCCTGTTTACCTTCTGACAGCAAAGAACTGCTGTGCAAATGACCTACAGTATCTCAGGAAGCCTTAAAAAATCCTGAGCAACCTGCTGCAACCACAATTCAAGGATGGAATTCTTGGATGCTTCATTGGACCAGAACAAGTTCCCAAAGCTTTTCTGTTTTCCTTGTATGGATATGATATTGATACCTGCCAACTATGGCCAAACATGGAAGGAGGTTTGTAGAGAAAAATACTGCAGTTCCAAATTCAATTATGGCAGGAAAAGAGGGAAATTGCTTCATGTAGCGTAGGCTGAAAAGCTCGCGTGTTCATGGTATGTGACAGCATGCTGTACTGAAAATGGAGGTTTCTCTGCCATGTTACTAAAAAAAAATAACTCCTCGTGTACAGTAATACGTTTTGGTTTTAAAACACATCAGTGTAACTATGTTATGCTGAGTTTCCTCTGGTGGTGTCGTTTTAATCTGACCGCCGACCAAACAGTCAGAAACCGAAAAAGTCTTAATTTTATAATGGTACAAACGCTCTGGTTTTACTTTTAACCGCTGCTGCTCCTTTTTTGTCGTGTTTTGTGCTGCCGAGCAAAAAGCAAGGTGGACAATCTGTTTCCTGTTTACGACGACACACCCACCTCCAGAATACAGGAACGGTTCTGTGACAACATTTGTGATCACTCTGGTGGTTTTCATTTTAGAATAAGAAGTTATTAGTGTGGCTGTGGCTTTAAAGCCTCAGCACTGCTCTGTAGTGGGTGAGAAACAGGATTAAAGTTTCAAACTGTTCCTGTTGATTCTATATGGAGGTGGTAACATCCCTAATAATCTGGAGTCTAAAGTCTTTTTCATTCTTTAACTCGTGTCTGCAGAAGAGAGAAATGATGAGAAGTCAGCCTTATAACAAATCATAAACTATTCTAACCAAATCCAACCAGCATCAAATCCACAAACAGAGACTAATCTCAGTCACTGGTCACAGCTCATCCCGATGTGACGGTGTTAACACAGCACAATTAAAGGCCACATAATTACAGTAGGCACTTCAACACAGCCAAACCAGTAATGTTCTTTTCCAGGAATTCCACAGATGGGTGTGACTGTTCACTAAAAGTAGTCATGGATGTGCCTGGTTTACAAAGCATCCCCTGTAATTACCAGCCCTGACAGCCTCCGGGTTCTGGGTCAGGGTATGGGGTTCAGGAATAGTTGTGTGTCATCGTCTGTTGCGATTTTAGCCGAGGTGATCAATAGCTGCTTTCAGAATGGGGCTGTAGGTAAACACAATAAAGCTGCTGTTCCAATCCCCATAATGACATGATCATCATATTTAAATAGGATATTTTACTGATTGCTTACAAAAAGAGCGGTGCTGACCTTTAGTTTCTCACAAATCGTTTAAATATGACTCAACGTGGAAATCTGACTCACTGTATATAATCTGCCGTTGATGCATCTAAAAACAGAAGTCTCGCGTTGTGGGCCGTGTTTTTTCTTTGATAAATTCTCCTGTAATAACTGATGATGCATTTTTAGGCAGGACTTTTATAGAAAATACACCAAACAGGCCCGAACATAAAAAGACAAAGAAAAAAATAAAAAAGAAATGTGTCATATAACAGAGCTGCGTCACTCTCATGCCTCGTTTGACTTGTTGAGTAATCCATTTTATGGTTAGACACCATTTATCCTTATTTGTTTGTTTTTTTTTTCTTTTTAGCTACATGAAGTTGTTGCCGTTGTTCTCATCACATATTTATCTGGCCAATGAAGCACTACACCTGCTGCATCTATGATGATCTATAATGAACGTTGTTTGTGCGCTATACAGGAGCTGCATGTCAACAACCTCAAGATAAAACTTTCACTCTGACCGTGCAAACCGTGACAGACCTGAATTCTCAGTTAGCTCCATTAGCCTTTAGCATGCTCTGAAAGGCTTTGAAGTGATTGCCAGTCCCCACAATGAGGTTAAAGACATTTAAGCCCACATTTCCTGTGAGATTTAAGGCATATTAAATGAAAACCCTTAATGAATAAGATCATGAATATGTTCAATAGTCACACTATCATATAAATATAAACACATAAATATAAATCTAAGTCAGAATGGTGTTCATCTTCAGTCAAGTGGAAATCAAATAGTGGAGAGGTGGCAGATGGGAGGCAGGTATGTGCTTTGTGAATTTTATACAGCTCATATTTAGCATTACAATTGTTCAGGGAAAAGATAGAAAACGTCTAACTCGCTAACTCGCTCTGGATACCAACGGCATAACAAGTGAGAAGGGGTGTCTGTGCTCTGTACATTATGGTATGGAGCTAATCACAGTGGAGTCTCTGGGCTTCTTTAAGCCCTAAGCGCCGGGTCACACAACTGTCTGGATAACACGAGCGCTCTGCTGGGGCGAAGCTCCTCTTACCACCTCCACCCTCTCTGCTGTCGTCTTACATAATGTATACACCAGATACTGCCAATGGTGCAATCTGTTGGTTGCCTGTATGTGTGTCGCTGTGTACAGTCCTGCTCTACTGTACTTCCTGTTTTCATACAGTAGGTGTAATCGGAGATGCATGTCCCGTTTAAAAACACGCATAGCGGATAAACAATATCGGAGCTTATTGAGATGCTGACTGATGGCACCGGATTTGAACTCAAAGCAACAACCTTGCAGAGGAACAAAGCTTCAGCTGCTGCGTATCCATTAACACTCGGAGCCTCGGCACATCACAGCATCATCCATTCATTTGCACTCCTCTCTCTGCTGTGCTCTTTCAACACTGTTCCCCATCCTTTATATTTTTGCTGCTGCACCCGAATCCTTCTAAATATCCCACCACAGCTGAGTATAATACCTCGCTGTTAGCCTGCATGCAGCCGAACCATAAACCTCCAATCACAAAGAGCCATCCGGTCAGTTGCGCTGGTTTAATGTCTATTGGCTTTGTAACACAAATTTGGCAAGTTGTTCTTTAACTGTTCTCTGTCGTTACAGATGAGGGACAGCAACGTCAAGAATATAAAAAATTTGATAGAAGCTTATTTGGACAGTGTTGAAACTAACCTTTTTCTGGATGTTGAAGTTACTGCGCACCTTACAGGCCCAGAAATTCGACCCCATTTAGAAATGGCCTTGTGGAAAAAAAACCTACCTGAGCCCGATGTGCATAAATAGAGAGAGAGTGAGTTCAACCACAGCCAGACTTGATCTGAACAGACCCGAAAAGAGAGTGGACACATACCAGCAGCAACATGAGGCAGGACGAGTTAAAGCCCAGTGCATCGGTGGAAGAGAGTTGGCTTCTTATGTGGATACAAACTACAAACTTCAGAAAACAACTTTCTATATTCTATAACTGCTGAACACCCCCCACCCCCAAATCTTCATCACATGGTCCTTTAATTAAATCAATTCACAAGGAGCAGAAACACAACAACAAATATCCTGAAAGTGAAATGAAATGTGACTCAAAGACAAACTCCCCCTAAATTCCCGAGTCATTTATGTGATCAATGTTAATGTTCTATATCCGCCAATTACATTCCAAAGACTCATCTGATTTTGCTAAAATGGTCTCAGCTCCCTCTTACATGATACAGTGAATATATCATATGTGACATACATAAATAAACCTGAGACCTTTGGCAAGAAAACTTGTCCGAGTAAAACTGTTTGGTCTCCAAATGTAGCCAAGAGGACCAGTACGGTGCGTTACCCCTCAGAACCGGTCCATGACCCCGACCGCAGCCGAGTCAGCCTCACAAAGGAAAAGACGAAAATGATGACTGAGAATAAACTGTAACCAACATTAGATTTTATTTAAAAAAGAGCAGGGCGAAGGTCCAGCTGAGAGAGGAAATCGATAAAGGAAGTGGGTTCTGGAGGTATTCTGTCATTGAAGAGACCTCCTCTGGGCCGTACTGGGAAGAACTAAATAAAACTTAAAACTCAAAGCTACACACAGCAGAGATGGCTCGCGACAGAAAACCCTAAAAAAAATAAAATCAGCTGCACAGAAATCATTAAAAGTTCTAACAATTATCCCTAGAAGAGCAACACCAACCAGAAAACAGGAGTGGGAGGGGGCCAGGAGGAGCTGGACTCTCTCTGACCCTCTTTCCCATACACAGAATCGTGTTTTCCTACTAACCAGCTGATTGTGCATTTCATACATGTCAGCTCACATACCCAATTTCACTGATGCAGCAGTAATGAATTCGGCACCTGGACGTGCAAAATCCCAGCAGAGTGTATAAAGAGACATACGGTTATGTTTTTAATATAAAAATAATGTGTTAGAATTAAAAAGGCTGCCTTTTTTTTTTTTTTTTTTTAAGAAGTGTTTCAAAAGTCAGACCCCAAGAAGACGTTTTCTTTAAAAAGTTAATCTCATCTCTGGGTGTTGTCTTTTCTGACTCTACCACTAGAAGTCACCAAAGTCAGAGAAGTTCAGAATCTACAAGAAATTTGTTAAAAACACAATTCTTCTCTTGAGTTGTAAAAGCTCAAAAAAAGCAACAAGGCCAATTTAATGTAATTCACAGCAGAACATTCTACCTGCACGTGCACATTACTTCTGAATACTGGGAATATTAATGAATGAGGTCCGTTACCTCATCAGGATATCATGTCAGCTGAGTGACTATAAATATAAATGAGCAAACTGTGACATGTCAAGTATGGTAAATTAATCTAGTGGCAGGCTAAAGAACAACCCTGAAGACAATCCTTCCAGTTTAATGTGTAATCCCTTCAGCCGGAGGTTAACAAAAGACAAAAATTCCTTCCAGTAAATCCCAGAAGACCTACTTTGTACTTTAATGATGTGCTTTCATCTCCTCAGACCATACAAAGCACCGGAAAAACATCCCCCATGCTGTTCAATGTGTGAGCGTGTGTGCGGGTTTGTGTGTTTGAGAAAGAAAAGAGGGGAAAGAGAGAGAGAGTGAGAGACAGTGTGTTTGTTCCCCAGTATGCACAGACATGGCTCTTCAGAAGAAGAGGCATATGAGTTATGTACGAGACAAAACACCCAAACCAGATTCTGAAAAACAAATGAGGGAAGTAAACATGGGAGAATGCAGCCCCCACCACCATGACAAAAAAAAAAAAAAAAAAAACTTTCCCAGAGAAGGAAACAGACCATGAGCCCTGTTTTCCCTCTAACACTTTTATGAATGTGTTCAGGCCGAAAGCATGTCCTTTATATTCACTCCACAGAAACAGGGCTAGCACTTTTCCCTTCAGTTATTTATTGATCTGACGAATGACCTGCTCTGGAAATACACTCCCTGCAAATACGAGGTTGGCTGTCACGTCAGCACAGCATGAGCACTGTGAGCAAGGCACGTATTCACACCACAGATCGCAGGTAACATCACTCATCATCACAAATACACACGACAAACACGATAATATGTTCGTCAAACAAACAAACATGGAGCATGAAGTGCAGCAGGTCCAGGTTATCACTGGTGCCAGGCCTGGATGTCGGCAGCCTCTGATCTGCAGCGACCAGAGCTGCCAGACACCAACTTAAGGAAATCAGCGCTCTTTGGTCAGCCATCTAAACTCCGCCGCCATGGGCCTTCCTCGCTTTAATGAAGCCCGGCTTTACAACCACCAGACTTCTCCAATAAAGCGCCTAATAAATAGCACAACAATGCAGCCTCTGCGGTAAGAGCAGTGGAGCTCGTGTTCTGCTCTCTAAAACAATTCTGTTGTAAGGCAGCAGCCACTGATGGCCCATTTGCCCCGGCTGACACACTCCCTGCGGAGCGGAGCAGACTGCTTCTGCATCTTCATGGGGTCATTGTCCGCTGCCTCTATATTTAGTCAATTTAAACTGACTTAGCGGAAGATGTCTACCTCTTAGAGAGGAGGATGCCAATGGAACACAAACACATTAGCCATGCCTGAAAGTATCCCATCTGCCTGGTCAACCAGATTCTGAGACGTGGCCTGAGACAAACTGCAACCCCGAGGCTTTGAGGGAAGGCTGGCGAAATTGTTTACGACTCCCCCAGCCCTTACCACGGGTCTGTTTTGTTTGCCGTTTCAATGGTGAACACAACTTCTGAAATTAAAGGAGAGGAGATTTTTCACCAAGGCAACGCAAGCTACCAGCAGTTAGTCAAGAGTTTGGAGGAGAAGAGGTCAAGTATCTGCTGAACTGTGACGTCGCAGCTATAAACGAAGAGTGGCCGCTGCTCTAAAGCCCGCATTGATGTTGAAAGTGGGTTCAGTTGCAATTGTTGCAGTCTAAGTGGGATTGGGTTGAATACTGAAACTGGCTGCCAACATGGCACCTGTTCATATATGATTATACCAACCCATCAACATAAAATGGTCCTCTGAATGATCTGCCCTGTGTCATTTCAGAACAGGAGCATCACGTGCCATCGCCAGCTCTAAATATGTCACATGTGATGAAGCATCTGGTGATGGCTGGGATACCTTCGGCAGCAGACGGAAGTGCCGTATCCAACTCCACGCCAAGCACATCAGCCAGCAGTGTGGATGTCCCCGGCTCTGCTAATGGGGGGCGGGGGGCTTATCAATCCCAGCCCTGGCAGTGTGCAGAGAGTTGATGATGACAGCAGCCTTTTCCTCGGGTTAGTAATGTAGCATTGATTCATTTTTTTGACAGCAAAAAGTCCATTATTAAAGTTGTGGATCAAACATGGTCTCCTTTTTAGGTATTGGCACCTTTTTCAAAGTGTCGCTGTTGCATCAGCGTTGAAAAGATGACCCTCACAGCTGTAGTAGCAGAAGTTGTAATAATCAAATTTACACCCTTCAAGGGTATTCACCCCAAAACGTCTAAGACCTCGAGGATACATTCACGCACAAATACAGGAAGCAACGTCCTAGCATGAAGCTATACAAAACTGCTGAGAGCTGCTAGACGCTGTGTAAACTGTTAAACTGGATCTGTCACACCTCATCCTTGAGTTACTGTTGTAGCTTCCAGGCGAGTTGCTTAGTTATGTGATTTTGCGTAGCTAAAACTTGTTTTTGCATCCCTTACTGCAGCATAGCGACAGCGTTCCCCAGTTTAACGGCGCTACATCCGGCAGGTGACGGGTCTATTTACTGCATTTGTGTCCTGAAATACATCATGGCACGGAAAAGGAGCACAAATGTAAGCAACATGAAACTGCTGATCGGCGCCGGAACCAATAAATACTTGTGACATCTTGTGAGTCATTTGACCCAGGAGCGAATGCTGATTGCATCCTCTCACATTGCTGACAAAAGCCAGATGTTGACTGGTGTAAAAAGAGGCCTTAGTTGTTGAGCAGTAGTCAGCAGCTACTGTTGCAGTACATAAAAGTACAACCGTTGAAGGAATTTGTTATTAGCTTTTGGCTTTTTGAAAATAATATTCAATATATTTCCTGTCCCTCATGACCCCATTCTGAAAAAAAAAAACCAACAACAAAAAAAAAAACAAAAAAACAACAACAACGTGTTAGTCTTGTATCAGACTGTTGTACCAGGTGAAACAGCAAAGGTGTCTACACACTGTTACACTTCACCTCCTTACCACTGGCTGCTTGTGCAACTGGTACAAACAGGCAAAAAGGCTTACTGTGACTATTGTTTTGATCATCAGTTTGATTACTTTGATAAAACCTGACATAAATCATCCTGAAGTCCAGAGTGTGACAACGTTCAAGCTGCAACATCAACACAATTCCGATAACACAAATTATATTTAAACTTTCAATCCAGGATCTAGTTGATTGATGCTGAAAGATGCTACAAATACTACAAATATATACAGGTGAGACATCCACATTTTATTTTTTCTATAGCTTTGAAATGATAAACAGCACAGAGTCCAGCTCCTCCAGTTGACTCCACCTGGATCTTCCTCCAACACCCCCATCCATCCAACATGTCTTCCTCCAGCATATTCCACCTCCGGATTTCTTTTCCAACATGCCCACACTCTGCCACTCCACCAACCCACGAAGCAGGCCAGGCGTATGCGAGCATGTCAGACATATTTGCATCTCTGTAATTTTGCCTGTCAATGTGTGCGCCTGCCCGTGTCTGCACTTAGAGTGTATTTTCACGATGGCAGCAGCGTGTGTGCGTGCACATGCATGCAACCGAGGCCAGTCCTGCGACAGTTTCATGTCACAAGACTGAAAACATCAACATGCTGAGTCTGCAGCGAGGCGCCAGTCACCAGGGAAACAATTCAGCCAGACTAAGTCAGCCAAAACACACTGTCTGAAATGCACCAGCAAAACAAGTCATCTAAAACACTGCAGTCGTAAACACAAAATTAAAGGGAGACTTCACCCTCATTCTGCTTGGAGTAGTTTAATTAAACTCTGAAACATTTACTTCTTTAAAATCAGTTTGTTTAGGTGGGTGAGAACACTTGACATCAGACACCTGAATATGTGGCGTGCTGCCTCTTTTCAGAGAAATGCTGTGCACTGTGATTTCCTGCAGGTAACCACACTAAAACACAACATTTTTGTATTTAAGTAAACATGTGTTCAAATCTGACAGCCAGTAGTTCATATTCAGAAAACCTTGCACAGCTCTGACACGGGCTGAGGCAAAACTGCAGTCTAAACTGACAACCGTTTAGCTCTTTAGCTCCTCACGGCCAAGATATTGAAGGTTACAGCCAAGGTCTGCAGACAAGTCAACCGCGCATAACATCTCACTGTAGTCCTCCTTCCTTTAAGCCTGAACAAAAAAGCTGAAGGAAAAGGAAGGTTGCTGCAAGCACAGGTCATTCATAACACCCCCAAATTCATATCTTTACAAATCAGGCCAAAGGTTGGACTGTCACAATCCATTTGCGATTTGAATCTCTGATGAGCTTTCATGTGTAACCGTCTTGCTTACCTTTCTGGCAGTAATTGGAATTCCAGCAGCGGTAGTTGTAGTTGTTGTTGAACATGGTCTTTGTGCACTGGGGGTTGTTCTCCATGATGCCTGGACAGACGTCGCTGCACTCCTTGGACTGCTTGTTCCCGGCGATGTAGTTGTTGAACTCGGCATCCATGATGAGGGACCAGTCCACGGAGTCCAGGTAGCAGAGCTCGGGGTTCTTCTCAATACGGATGGAGCCGCGGGTGATGTTTCTCAGGTTGTACAGACCGATGTCCTTCAAGCTGGTCATCTCGAAGATTACCAGGGCGTAGTTGTAGAAGAGGTTACGCCCGCGGATGACGGTGAGGTTGGGGAAGAGCGTGCTCAGGCTGTCCAGGCCGGACACCCGGAACAGCAGCAGGTAGTCGGTGATCATGGTTAGCTTGGGAAAGCTCAGGGAGCGGAAGACTTCCTGGTTGATGTTGTTGTTGTTTTTGTCACCGATGAGGAGGATCTGCAGGTAGCCCTCCACAACTGTGCAGTTCTCTAACCGCCTGAATTCCTTGATGTCATTGCCGATGTCGATGCTGGGACCGCAGACTGCAGGGCAAAACAAAGGGAGAGTCACATTCAGTGCAATCAGAAACAGTTTGGACTTCTTTCAATTGATTGTTAAGATGCAGCCTTGTGCTAAAATAAAAACGGAATTTTCTTTCTTGTCGCTTTAAACTCAATATTATTATTTTTTGTTTTAACCTTTAACAGGGCTCAGGTGTCTCCCATTAAATATCTAACACCTGTTTGTTTTATAGTTTATATCTTCAATGATTCCTTTTATTTAATGCTCTCCATTTGTAAACCCAACACGCCTTTTAAAGCTTTACAGAAAAGCTATTACATGAGAAAACATATTTCAAAATGATCTGAACACTTCTCGTTTCATCCTTTGAAACGGATAGCTGACAAATGTAACAATAAACAAAACATTCCTGAAATATTGATATTTATAAAGCCGTGTTTATCTAATACATTCTTTAATATTTACTGTACACTTGAGCTGTGCTGTTGCTGACAGAAGATGTTTATCTTTGCTCTTCTCAATTTCAATGCCAACTTAACATGGTGTGACAAAGTAAATTCAAGCTAAGGTTAACAGTGCAGTAAAGTTTGGATTGCTCTACTTGCGGGCTATTGTTTCCTTTGTGTCTACCTGACATGTCACCCATGATTCTAATAAAATCTGCTTTCACAAAGCATTCATAATACCGACGACAGTAAGGGCCTGTAAACTCTTCTGCTAGAAAAGGCATAGTCCAGAAAACTAAATGATTAACTGCACTATTTATGATAGAACAACTTCTTAACCAAAGGGCAAAAATAATCGTGGGGCAGTTTCACAGGTGGTGTGACAACATCATTCTTCATGAGAAGACAGTTGTCAGCCGCCATGTCACGCTAACACACTCAAACAACAATACAAGCACGGTGATGTGTATGAGGGACAATATTTACAATCTTAAATGTAATTTTAGCGTGCTCACTGACACTAAACTCAAACCACAACACTAAAACAGATGGATTGCAAACTAGCACGACTTCAAATTTTTGAAATCGCTATTTATTACAAAACATCAGTGACTCTCTCGACTAAATGTCAAGATAATTCACTCAGAAGTGTCAACGTAATGTCGGTCCCAGTGGAAAAAGTCAGGTAAAATCCAAAGGTGACAGAGTATATCATCTCAGTTAACATGACAGGCAATATTTAACCCTGCAGGGTGAAAAGTCTGAGGATTAACACAGTCAGCAGGATTCATTCTCTGGGAATTATAAATGACAAGGCAATCCATCCCATAGTTTGGTGTTTCAACACACAGCCATCCCCTGAGCTACGAGCTGCGCTGCTAACAGGCGCTGTGTGCAGGCAGAGTCTCCACCTGTAACAGACTGTGTACATTATGATCCAGTGAATTCAATCTAGGAGAAGAGGAACGTCTGGGCTTCTGATCAAACACCACACATCAAAAGGACATTCGCCCTTTTGATGTGAACAAATTGTAAAAACGTGTATTTACGCTCTTTTATGTCGGCTGTAAAATAGATTTGCTCTCATTTGTTGTGTTTTGAACTCGTTTGGTTGTACTTTGATATCCGCTCAGACAGCCGGTCCAGTTCTATTTTCAGACAGAGAAACGCACTGAACCAAAGCAACAGGCTGAAAACGAGGCCGCTGGTCTGGAGCCCGTGTGGCCTTTCACTAATCCTGACCCGCATCGGGAAAAGTTTGGAAAGACACGCTGCTGATGGTTCGTGACGATAGGCGGAGTGTTTGCCTTTACAGCTTCTGCTCCCACCTGCGTGCTGCGCTCTAAACAATACTTAGCCCGAAGCCCCAGCAGCACCCACAGAAACATGGAGGCCATTATCGCACATCACTGTGAGGAGCATTTACACTTCAAAAGCTGCAGGGCACTGAGTCATGGAAAACTCACAGACCAGCTAACAGGTTGTCACACTATCACTTTAACGCTGATCTACAAAAGTTTTACTGTACGAATGCGATGGCCAGAGGTTTAGGAAAGACCGCTCTTTACAATTAAACTCCAGAGCTGGAGTTGCAGGTTTAATGACTGTAAAACGTGGAGCCACATACTGCTGGCTATGTGTGTTCTCCCAGAGCTGTACACAGTAAAATATTAAAATGAAGTAAAAGAACAATATGACAGGTTTGCTTTCAAGGGTCTAGCAAATTCCAAATTTAGGTGCTTTTTTTACTGCTTTATTATTATTTTATTAGATTAATATCTCAGGTCAAGAGAAAGTGTTCTAAAAACTGGTGCTCAATGTAAACATTTAAGTAAATCAGTAAATAGTAATTATAATAAAATCACTACCAACAACCCCGTCTTTAATTTCTGCTGCAGCAAAGCAAAACGTGGAAAGCTCCAGAAACAATCAGCAGCACACAAACATCACCAGTTTAAGTGTCTAAAGTTATTTTGTGTATTTTTATTTTTACCCTAAAATAAAAAAAGGACTTAACCACAGCTGGAGTTGGTGAACATGATATCAAGCAAATCAGGATCTTACAGCCAAGCAGCTCAGTCATGACCGTACACGACATCATGAGTCACACACTCATTAACAGAGTCTACGATTGTATGACACCACAAAAATTCAAGCTGCAGGCCAGTGATAAAACAAACTGCATCTCTTTGAGATTGATGGGTCACTTGTTGATGGAATATTATATTCCGATTAATTTACAGAAACTTTGTTGGTCCATTTCATATAAAGGCAATGAAAGGACAATGTTGACTTTCATAAATATACAGTACCAACTTCAACTCTCTAACATTACACCAGAAGGGATATTCCAGATGCCACAGCAGAGATAAATGCAGCTCTGAGGCATTTCTTGTTTTTTTACAGTCAAGACAAAAAAGGGATTGAGGAATTAATCTTATTTTATATTTCGGTTTTAAACACCATTCAGAGCATGAAGCAACAAGTGTAGGGCTGGCCACGCATGTCATCACCACGTTGTATGACACATAACATACAAACCAAAGCCGCCTCACACATCCACTTTTCTGCCAGTGAACCCCTCATTCATTTTCAAGAACAGATAGAAATACCTACAGAGAGAAGCAACAGGCACGAAGAAAATAGTGCAGATAGAACACACATGAAATGTGAAAATCAAGTTTATGATCTTACACATTTATTTTCTTTATAATTGCATTTGCCCTGCTTCACAGGAGCTGTGACTCCTGCTGAAAATGTTGCTCCCTTCAGCGGTATCTCACGTTTTAATCGGGGATAATTTGGTTGTCACATTGAGAAGAGGGTAAAGAGATATATGTGTTTCAACCGAAACTGCAGAGTGTTTAAATCTTGAGGCCCTTCAGTGTGATTTAAGGAAGGCAGTATCCTGGCATGGCAGTCATGTCTTCTGCTGTAATGTACTTGTCAGCGAGCTGCATACCTGTTAATTCAATCCCAACACCCAGGCCTGTAAAAAGACACACTGCCTGGTGGTGTTACATCACTACAGTCTCGCCGCTTCGCCCTCTGTGGCCTCAGTGCAACGCCAGTATGGCTGTCTTTCGTGGGATCTGCTCCTGATCACGCATGTGAAAATCCCAAACAAAAGTTTCTGATCAAATTTTCACATGTTGTGCACCAGCTAAATGAAAATACCGATAGCAGGTGTAGGGGCTTAATAAAGCGCCGCCACCCGCCCCCCCCCTCGCCTTCCTCCCACAATAACACATTTCAAAACAGCTGAGTACACAAGCCTATCTCTGCAGCTTTGATGAGGCTCCCATTCACATATTTACTTTTGATAACCTTTTCCTGGCTGGCTGCAGGAGGGAAACTGTCCACAGACAATCGCAGGAAATCCACTACAAGCGCCATACAACAAGAAATAGGAAGCAATACGCCCTCTGAGCCGGAGCTTCATTCACTGGCACCAGACTGCAGCAACTCTGTTTACTCCTCATTTCTATTCTATTAGTGACAAACTGCCCTGGGGGGGGTGCATTCATAAATACTTTTCCACATGAAAGACAAGGTGAGAAGAAATGCACTGGGAAGCATTAGAATAAGATCATTCTTGACAGACAAAACTTGTTTGGTTCTTCTGAAAGAGCTACGACTGCAGCAGCAGAGCAGGACCTGGTTAACCAAAACCTGCCAGCTGCCCTTTAGTCCCATCTGATACAGTAAACCAGCAGGAATGCTCAGAGTTTAGCCACACAAGGAACCTTTACACAGCTCCTCATAGGAGTGAGAATAAATGTAGGATTTTGATGGGAGCACCTCTCTCTGCTTTTCCCAGGTTTGTCCTGCAACCACTGGGGCTAACAGTAAACCCCATAACACACAGTTCACAAGCTCCTCACTCTTTCCAATCAACAGAACTTAGTCTGTTTTGCTTGTGAATGTACTTTGGCTTGGTCTATTTTAAAACCCAGACCCCGGTTCAACCCCCTGACTCACCCCTCCCCAACATGTCACGATGAATGGGATGAATCGGGAAGCCTAGTTTACAGTCTGTATCTGGAAACATGGAAAAGTTCCCCGTGTGAACACACGGATGTAGAAGTTTTAAAATCCATTAAATCACAAAATCCTAAGTCATCTGTGTGATGCTGACTGATTGCTGTGAAAGTTTCAAAGTGATGTAGTTTAGTTCATTCATTGGACTATTATCGAACTAAAGGATGTTTTTCTTCATGGCAACTGCAGCAGTCTGCTATTCATGAAATATTTCCAAGGTCAAGGTATCCCCACATTTGTTCAGCAAAGGAGAATAAATGACACACATACAGCTAGAAAAAAAAAAGCACACTGACGCCATTGGACAAACAGTGTTCGTTGACGTGTTTTCAGTAAATCTTAAGGGAGGGCTCTTACAATGAATGCCTTTTGTAAAGAATACCTGCACACAAAAGAATTCCTGCACCTGACAGCCAATATTGTGTTTTTCCACCCAGGTACACCATCTCATCAGAAAGTGGATGAAATATGATTGTAAGGGGCCAAGCTCTCCAACAACAATGAATTTAATCTAAACTTTTAACTTCTTAGTTTATGCTGCCCCTCTCAGATTCAAGAATGAACTGAAGAGGACTCTAAAACTAGGAGAACAATAATACTGAGCTTTCTCTTCCATTTTTAAACACACCAACAACAAGAAACACAAACACTGTGTGCATCTTATTTATCCCATTTAGTATATTGTTTTTGTCAAGATTCTTGGTGCTAATGAGTCAAACACTGTGCAGACGTTTTATATCTGAAAACAGTACGTCCTATTTTCTGAGAAGAAAGTAGAGAAAGAACAAGGTATCACATCTGTCTCGTTTCCTCATGGATACCTTCCTTGTTGGTTGATTGTGATTCACCACGTTGTGACTCATTGTTGACAGTCTGGTGTATATACTGTACAGCCTGACTGACTTTCTCCGTTGGCTGAGTCATCGTAATGTATTCACCTACACACTTAAAAACTCACTTATTCTTTATGACACGATGGAGAAAAACAAAACAAGCAGAAAATTTAAAAAAGAAAAGATTATTTTGTGCACGTTGTATTCCCCCCTCCCAAAATGAAGTTAACATTGATTTACATTGCAAACACAATATGTTAAATTGTTTGCCCAGCTATAATAAAATTCTGCACTCCTTCAATATTTTCTAAGTGATGTTTGATGGAAATCAATCCTCTTTCATATATTTCCATTCAAATGAACCCAGCTTTCCTGAGAAAGAGCCCCACTTTGCCTGTTTCCCCTGCATGTGTTGTGCTCTGGGGCAGATTAATGTGATTTAAAGTGTTCCCGGAGCAGAGCCGGTGTGGAGCGGCTGTACTTACTCTCTGCGGCGGCGGGCCGGAGGCAGGACGACAGACCCAGCATCAGACCCCAAAACAAGGTCAAGCGGCCGCTTTCCGATCGAGACCTCATCCCTGGACGGCTGAATCCTCCCAAACCATGTAAAGAAATACGAGGAGAGCTGGAAAACGTCAGCACGACCTGTTTTCCGCTTCTCAAAAAACGCCTGTTTTTAAATAATCTCCAGGCAGCACCTTTTTTTTTTAGCTGCTAGCCGGCTAAATGAGCTAACGGCTAACGGATGCTAACAGGAGTCCAGTCGTGTCTTCCTCCCCTCCTCCTCCTCCTCCTCCTCTTCCTCCCCTCCAAAAATTTAATAAAATAAAAAAATTAGAAAAGGAAAAAAAAATCACCGTTTTATTCCGCTGCTGAAAAAATGACTACTCATATTTATTTATTTATTTTTTTTTACTGGGCGAAACAACGCAGCAGCAGCGACGGGTCTAACGAAACCAATGCGGCTAAACCAGCGGAGGGGATTCCTCTGCAATCCGCATCTTCACGCTCCATATCCGGGGGGGGAAACGTTCGGCGTCCCGCCGCTGGAGGATCCTCCGGAGGGCGTTATAAATAAAAAATAATAAAAAAGAAAGACACGGCTAACATCTGGACGCGGGGAATAACGCCATGTTAGACGACGTTTGTGTGGAGATATCCGGGGTAAGTGTGGCCGGAGCTGCAGCCGCCTCCTCCTCCTCCTCCTCAGCCGCTCATCACGCTCACACGCACCGCGGTGTTGTTGTTGTTGTTGTGGCGGCGGCTGTCTGGGGAAAAAACAACAGCAGCAGCCAACAAAGAAGTAAAAATAAACACACAAAACGCCGTTACACGGAGGGGGGCGGGGGGTTGACCTTGCCGCCGTTCGGGTGGATTACAGGGGGCTCCGCCGGGCAGATTAGGGATCGGGAAGACGCGCCGCTCTCTCCCGGTCGGTCTGCAGTCTGCCCGCCGTGTTCGCTGTAAACACGGCGCCGTCGGCTCAGATCGTCTCCGCCGCCGAGGAGGCTTCACTCCGCCTGCTCCCTGGGTGTTAGAACACACGACATCTCGTTCGTCGAACATTATTTATATATATAATCTCAGTCCAACCTTTGAATTTAGAGTTTGGAAAACGTTAAAAGTCTTCCTTTCACACTGAAATCTGACTCAGGCAGCTATTTACTCGTCTTTTTGCACATTTAATAATCTTGGACACAGAGCTGATAGTTTATATGTCAGCTTGTTCTATTCAATTGTAATATATTACTATTGCTGTTTTGAGATTGTCCTATTTTTATTCTCTTCATCTATTTATCTGTTTTCTATATATTTTTTCCCTTCACTGTGGACAGAAAAAATAATTTCATTGTACAGGGAAACATGTTTCTTTACTGTACATATGACAATATACACTTTGAATCTTGAATTTATTGTCATTGCAGTCGGTACAATGAAATTAGTTTGGAACCCACAGAGTCCAGCAGCAATAAAAACAGAACAGCAATAACAATAATAATAGAGAATAGAATAGAATAATTATTAAAAAAAAAAGACAGAAACTACACGTTGTGAATGTAAAAAAACGAAATAAAATAAAAATTTCCATGAATGACATGGAAATACTTTGACAGTATTTCAGCTCAAAATGTAAATAGTGTAGTTCCTCTTTCATTTAATTATCTTATATTTAAACCTTTATCTATCTGTCTATATAGCTAAGAACATAGAGATATAGTGTAATGGCTTTGTATGGGTAAATGTGCAATGTTAGTAAAGTAAAAAAATTATTATTAATTATTAATTTTTAATTAATTAAAATTAAATTTTTATTAAAAATTAAAAATTTAGCTAAATGTGTGTGCAAAATTTGGCAGAAATTTAAGATGAACAATTAAATGAGTAAACAAATAGGTGCAGATAATGTTATAGTAATATTATTTATCAGTATTTACCATCAGACTGTAATTCTGCCGTAAACACTGTGAATTAATTAAAAAACAAACACCCAAACGCTACATATTTATCTGAATATATACTGATATTTCCACTTCCTCACTCCTAGGCCCACCTGCTTTAATTTGGCCTTTTACTCTATGCTTTACCATTTCACATTCTATCTACATTGTAGTTCTTAAGTATATACATGTGGCTAATAATATTTTTATTTCTATTCTGGAGCAGCTGTGACAAACCAAATTCCCCCTCAAAATATTTCTTATTCCTTATTATTCTTATTATCAACAAACACGTTCTCCAAATCGACCAAACTCACTCTTTGCTTTTGCAAGTGCTGTTTATGTGAATACACAAAACTAAAATAAAATAAGAGAGCAAGTGAAGAGAAAGGAAAAGCAGACGGAGTTGGACCTCCTTCTTTCTGCTCCTCTCTGCTCGCCGCCGGAGAGACTCCGTTTACAACGCGGTGTGACGGAAATCCCGGCTGCAGAACTGGATCAGGGTTGTTTTGCTCCCCTGCCTGTCTGCACCACCTGTAAATAAACTCTTCATCAATCCGCACACTCACAGAGGCGCCTTCATGTGTCTGCTGTTCTGCAGGCCCGTCAATCATAGATTTGCATGCAACTGAGCAGATTAAATAAGCAGAGTGTCTGTATTCTGTCTGCCTGCCACACAAAAATACGACCTCAGCTGTAATACGATTATAGGACTGCTCTGACTGCACTGTGATAGAATTCCTCTTATATTCCAGAGACATCCATGTGCTGGGGTTTTTCCATGATAAACATTTAACATTTTGGAAAAATTAAACCCTGAAATTCATCACGGAAAGACACTGAAATGCTGCCACCACGAGGGAGTAGAAAACAACTGCACAAATGCAATCTGCATAAAACAGTAAAGCATGAGGACTTTATTTAATTATGCTAATAAGATAGAGAAAGTATGACTCTGTTCGTGTGTTTTCTTTTCAAAGACACTGGCTGAAATGTTTTCTTCTTTTTCTCGGCATATTTATCAAAACTGTGTCCACGGGACGTGAATGTGTAACAAAGCAGGAAGGTTTTGAGCTCGATCTTAAAAGAACTCAGTGAAGTCAGATGGACTTTAACTCTGAGCAGGTTCAGTCTCAGTGATCTTCAGGCCGAGTAGCTGAAGAGAAGAGGGCCAGCGGCTTGTGATGCTGTGAGAGGAGCAGACAGTAAACAAAACGGTCCATAGAAGAGCCCCTGACAGTTTTGATTATCCCTGTAATTGCAGGCCGCTTTCATCACGGAGCGGAGCAGAGCAGAGCACAGAGGCATTATTTGAACGGCACACATTACCTCAGCTCTGGCAGACAGCACTCTGCATCCGTCACAATCCTAACAATTAACACTGAGAGAAGAAAGGGGGGGAGAAAATGCACATTAAAAATGAAGTGAATATCAGTGGCCACCCAAGAGTCCAAATACAGTGAGTCACCCTCTAAGAAGTGCTCACTGTACCGACATGACCCCCGCCTGTGCCAGAGAATGTTGTGCCTGTCCACTTGCATTTGTTGAGTGCCTATTAAAGTCCCCATGAAGGCAGCCGGTGGGGCCACCTACCTCGACTGTCCCGGTGGAATCCATTCTCGCACTGCACTCATGTGGAAATAAGCCTGTTTACCACCAACGGGTCACACATGCTAATGAGCGTCTGTTTGTTTTCCACTGTGCTCATGCAGGAGGAAGAGAATGTAGGGGCGAAATAATAGATGATATGCAGACAACAGACTGGTGGCTTTGCAGCACTAATGATGGCAACATGCGACAGAGAATTAATGGATATGAAATCAGAGCAGGAAATGTGGTCTGACATTTTGATGCTGCTGAGGCTGATCGCACAGACACACATAATGTTGTCTGGCCTGGTTTGAAAATAGTGTAGCTGAGGGTCAAGGCTCCACAGACTGAGTGGCATTACACCTCAGATCTCTGAATGGTTGGTCTCATGAACCTCCTTCTTACAAGCAAGGTGTGACATTGTGTAAAATAAGATTGACCAGTTCAGAAACTCTTGATGCTTCATTCAGTCTCCGATGCTTATTGATGACATCCTGTATTTGAAATGTATGAGCAAACCATCAATAAATACAAATGAATCAATATCAATTCAGATAAATCTTGCTTTTACACTTCCAGACAAAGTACAGTAACATGAAATGTTGAAATTGCCCAGCAGATAAATGCTGAACTTTTATTTATCTGACTAAAATTATCACAACTCCACACCGAGAAGAACAGACGTCTTGTGCAGGAAATTTGTGCAGTGAGATTATACAATGAAAAACTGTAAGTCATTGTTCTGATGAGTCCTTTTGCCATATAATGTGTACTGTGGGTACTGTGTGTATTTATCATTTTATAAACAATTTTATGTTAAATATGCTGAGATCTTCAGCCAAATTATGGTTAACCAACACAATCTATTTTAATAATGACATACATCAATGTGCTGTTGTTTTCTTTATTAACAACATCATTCAAAAACCTACAGTTAAGGATGCAAAAACTAATGATGGCTAATGGCATCAACACATGCTAAATGGACTCAGGAGTTATCAAACCTGGAGTTCAGTCTATGAAACCAGAATGGATATGTAGGTTTGAGCTACTTTGATTTTTTCTGTTCACAAGAAACATCTGCTGATCTGAGCCATGCCTAACAAAAAAAAAAAAAAAAAAAGCAAGAAAAAGAGAAACTGAGGATGAAGAATTGTTGATTTGCACGAAGCTGGAAAGTGTTAAAAAGTCATGTCAAAGAGTTAAATTCCCTGAGAGAGCCGGTACTGTTTAATCTCAGAGCAGCACTACTTTCCAGCCAGCGAGCAGAGTAAACCAAATTATCAAATTAACACAAGATGGCTATCTGGAACATTGGACAAATCAAACCCAAACTCGAAACAAACTTAATTGCTCTCTGGCCCTAAACCATGAATTGGCAGAGCATCTCTTCGCTGTCAGAGATACAACGCTGACACAGAAAGGAGGAAGTTGAGAAAAGAAGGAAGAAGTCTATGGTCTGTGGTCACTGCAACACAGGTGGAGGACAGACAGAGAACTTCCTCTTAAATGTGGCAATCATAATTCTACAATATTTCTTTTCATAAATGAATTATATTATTTTGATAATCTACTTATGGACTTTTAGCTTCTTTTCATGGCACAAAGAAGACTGCACTGAAAATAGAAAAGAGAAAAGGACATTTTGGATGTTTATCAGGCCACAGTTACCCAACTTGTCAGTAAATGAGGACAGTGTAGTTTGAAACGAATGCTGAACTGAAATCAGCCAGGAGCTGGTTAATGTCATCCAAAAAGAGGAAGAAGAAAGAGATGATCACTTAGATAGACAGCCCACACCGCACACTGGGAAATGGTTTGTGTGCTGTTGAAATGAGTGCTGAATGTTGTCGGGGAAGAACACACAACTGTGTCTAACAAAAATAATCTGCATACCAACATGTAGAGATCATCCCAACCAGAGGTGGACAGAGTACACAACTTCACTACTTGAGTAAAAGCAGGGGTGGACAGTAACAGTAGTCGAGTAAGAGTACTGTACTTAAGTACAGTTTGTGAGCATCTGTACTTTACAGATGATAAATCATCTTAGATATACTGAAATGTTCATTTAGATATAGAATATATTCATGTGTTGACCTCTCCAGATGAGAGTTGACTCACTGTCAACTCTCATGGCTTTGGCTCCAGCTCCCAGACGAACCCCCTGACCCTCATTAAGTACAGAGCTTTCATAATTTTATATTCAACCAATTGCTTCTTTTTTTATATTTAATTGTGAAAATAGGTGTCACGGTATTATTATAAATGATAATTCCACCTCACCATTTATGAAATTGTAGTTTGTGATGTGGTTTGAGTGATAACTTCTCAACAAAGAAAGGTTACGATTTTTTTAAAGGCAGCATGAAGCAGCATGTATTAAAAAAAAAAAAAAAAAGTATGGCAACTTAAACTCACATAATTACATTATGCCAGTGAAAAAGTCTCAAACAGTCTCCAAAACTGTTTCAACAAAAACCATCACAGCATCACAAAACGAACAAGAGAGTGTATTGAAGCCATTAAATAAAAATTGTTCCATACTGAGTCTTTGTCAAATATTACATATCGTGTAGTAGAAATAATAATAATAGTAATAATAACAGGGCTCTCATTTTAACAGCGGAACAAAATATCTGACGTGTTTGTTCGAGGCCGACTGTTGAAGGTGGAGACGCCGCCGGATGTGACCAGTTTAGACTTCCGGGCAGCCGACAGGCCGATTAGCTAGCTCACGCTAAAGTCATTTAAATAGTCAAAATCCTAAGTATTTCAGCAAGAATTTTATTTAGTGGTTTTACAACTCCGAAGAACAGAAATGATTAAAGCCATTTTGATATTTAACAACCACGGAAAGCCGCGGCTGATCCGATTCTATCAGTATTTTGTGAGTATTTTTTTTGTCGTTGCTGTTCAAAACATTAGCTTTTTTTGTGTTGTGATGCTAATCCGGTCTGCGGCCACTTTGGGGTTTTATTTTTTGTCGGATTGTACCGACAAATATAATTTAAAGAAATGCATTCCTGCTGTCAATCCTAAATTGTGACAAACGTTAGTTGTTGTGAGTTTGAAATGAAAATAAGTCCGAATATTAACGACACTTTTCAGTTTCAGTTCCCTTTTTAAGGCCAAAATTTCTCTGTGTTATTAACGTTGTTGACCGAGAGGGACATTTTAGAAAGCAATGAAATATTCACAAATGTGTATGGTTTCATTGAAATGCGTCAGATTTAGCTGCTTTTAAACATCAGGACTCGATAACGTTTAGTTCTCTGTGATCTGCTGCCATTTTAACCAAACGACCCTGTATGACTCAGGGTAAAAAACAAAACAGATACAGGAAACTATTTCTATTACTATCTAATTTGACTAGATAAAACGTGAAATATGTTTTATTTAAGAGTGATTCTTACACACTAACCCTTGTGCCTTCTTACAAAATTAAAGCGATGCTTCCCTGGACATTCGTCATCTCCTTGTGTCGTCTTTGGTGCCTGAAGGTTCACTGGTGGCAGCCAGTTGTTGGTCGATGCACTCAGTGCAGTTTGTGTGTCGTTTCTCTGCAGGCTGAGGACATGCAGCAGCAGATCATCAGGGAGACCTTCCACTTGGTGTCTAAGAGAGATGACAATGTCTGCAACTTCTTGGAGGGTGGAAGGCAAGTGTTACAGTTTGTAAAACAATCACCTTTCGACATGTGCATATAAACATGTGTTGTGTTTCCTCTTTTCTTTTTCTTTTTTTTTATTTATGTACACTGTTAATGTGAGAATTTCAATCTCAATTGCATGCCAGTGTGTGACAACGACACGCAGCTTCATTTGTTAGTGTGGGGCGATGCACTGCTGCAGATAACAGCTAGGAATTTTTTTTAAAAGGAAAGACTGATGGTGTTCAGTAGATAACATGGAAAAACAGACTGACAGACCTTTGATGTCGCAACAGAAGCAGACATCATTTTGCCATAAAAATGAGCTGCAGTCTCAAACCGTTAACCACTAGAGGGAGGCAAACACACACACACACAGATACTGAAATGTTCATTTAATTATAGAATATATTCACGTGTTGACCGCTCCACAATTCTCTTGGAAAGTCATTTATATCTGCTTTCAGCCTCATTGGTGGCTCTGATTACAAGCTGATCTACCGGCACTACGCGACCCTTTACTTTGTCTTCTGTGTGGACTCATCTGAGAGTGAGCTCGGCATCCTGGACCTGATCCAGGTCAGCTACAAATGAATTAAATTATCCTACAAACATATTTAAAACATTTGTTTTGTCATACATATCATCCCTTTCCGCATCACCTTCTCTTTGCTTGTCGAAACAAGATGCTGTCCTTCCCTTGAACAAGCTGGATAATGCATTTCATAGATTTTTGGAGACGTGCTCACTGGCCTTTTTAGCTCCGCACTAGTGCTGTGGGAAATGGATTGATAAAATCTTGAAAAGAATGTAAACAGGTCAACCCTGATATCACAGACACAGGATGTACAAGCTGTCATCAGTCGAAATTATGACACTTTCTAATCAGAGCTGAAATCTGGTTTCGCATCTTTATTATCCCTGCAGGAAACGTTTTGTCTTACTTGCAGCCATTATGTGAACAAGAAGATAAGGAATATCAGTATTTGGCTCTGGAGTTAGTGAGTCCGGGTACTTACTCCTGCTACTGGTTGTTAGCATCACATTTAACGGAACATATGCCCAGTGACATAAAATATGCAAAAGACTAAACTAGCAAAAACCTTTTATCCCTTAAGCTCATACCATACCATGTCTACTTTTTTACAATCAATCTGCTTACATTACAGTTTTTAAGGAAGCACGTTGACCTGAATTAAGCCTAAATGTTTCTATTGACCCCGCTTTGAGGCCTCAACCTTAATGTTGGCCCCACTACTGCTGCTATATTGAAAATAAGACACCAGTTAATTGATACAGAATAATACAAACTCCGGACGAGGATCCATCCAACGTAATTAAGTCAAACAATTTTTAAAGTGGAACTCTTGCAGGTTCACTTCGCTCTACCTGCAGGTGTTTGACAGAGTGAATCCTCTTTGCTGTAGGTGTTTGTGGAGACATTGGATAAATGCTTTGAAAACGTCTGTGAGCTGGACCTCATATTCCACATGGACAAGGTGAGTGGAGCATTTCCTTTTGGCTTTTTGCTCTTTCAAACGGGATTATGAAGCTGATGCACTGACTAAAAATTTACTTCTAGTTTGATATGATATGATATCAGTTGTCTTCAAAGCAAAAATGCTAAATTATGAACATCTGAATGCTTGCAAATAAAAGTAGTATTTTACTGCCACACAATGACCCGCTGAGTGAAGACTCCGCCCTCTAACTGTGTCAGGATAACCTGGACTGGTGGTGTTCTGATATCTTTAAGTCCAAAATATTTACCCATGATGTTCATTTCCTGTCAGTGATGATTCATCAACTATTTTTGCTTGACGAAAAGGCATTGAAAGAAGCAGCGCTGTTGCTGTGGTTAGCTGAGACCAGCAGTTTTTGTTTTTGAAGACTTTTTTAAAAATCTGTTTTATGCAAGTCAAATTTACGTGAAGACCCATTAAAGGTACATGACATCACTCCTCCTCCATCACCACTCCTTCTGTGTGCTTGGTGGACTTCCCTGTGTTGGCCAAATGAAACACGTCCCTCCAACATGCACTGAGAGGGAGCCAGCGTCTGAAAACAACCTGTTTATTCTGTCTGTCTGAATGCTTTTTCTTTTATACTTTATAAAAAAAGTTTATATTAGGGAAACTTTTTATGAAGGAGCTATGAAGCGAAATGACTACTAATGTGCGGCTTAATGGTGTTTGAGTCTCGTCTGCGCAGCTGCTTTTCAGTAACAGCATTACATGCATTTCTCTAATTGATCCAGTTGTTGTGGGTGGGTAGGCAGACAACGTTTACTACTGTCTGTCAAATGGGCTGATGACATCATGAAGTAGATGTTGCCCGCCTGAAATTTTCCCCTCAGCAGAGAAGCTTTCTGTGCCTGCAGGTTTCACTGTGTTTTCACATGGGAAGATTCGCAAGGAATGATGACATGAAAGACAAAAACATCAGCGTTCAAGGTTTCCTCCCCTTCAAGGATATTATGCCCAGGCTACAACAAATCCTCCTTTTTCTCCATGAGACTGAGCTAGAAGTGTTACTGCAGGATAATCGGACACATCTTTGGCCATCTTGATTGAATTTTCCCTGCAGGAAATTGATGTCATGTGGTGCGGTGGGGTTTGGCTCCAAGAATGTTCCCAAGATGAAATGTGGAAATATTTTTGCTTGAATGAAAAGCTTTAGCTCAGAGAGCTTTGTCGCTTGGACTACACAGATCTTGAATTACCATTTAAACTGAATTTGGGGGGGGGGGACATATTTAATATTATTAAGCTGCTCATGCACAAATGCAGATCAGCATCAAAGTTTTGCTTCAACCGTTTTTATCTTTTATCTCTGCTTCATGCAGCTAATGCAGATATTGTTAGACTCCTGTAGAAATGTAGCTCTGAAGTGAAGCTGTTTCAAGCATTTCTTTGTAGCTTCCAAGTGAGGTTGTGCAGAGGTCCTTTAAGTTGGTGTACTACCTTTTATTGGAATGGATCAGTGCTGCCTTCCAGGGAGAGCTGGGAGAGCTGGACTCTTAAAACCTCTTGTCTGTTCTTCAGTATTAACACACACACAGTAGCTCTGAGTTGTAAAAGTTAAGAAAGCTCCATTTTGCTGTTGTCATTTGTAGCCACCACTGTGTGATCCCTCCACATGACATTGTTTCTGTCACATTTGGCAGCTATCTCTGTTTGTTTCAAACACGCAGCAGACATGTTTTAATGGCTACGTATGAACCGCTGGACCGTCTCTGTCTGCAGGTCCACTACATCTTACAGGAGGTGGTGATGGGCGGCATGGTGCTGGAGACCAACATGAATGAGATCGTAGCTCAGGTGGAGGTGCAGAACCGCATGGAGAAGTCAGAGGTCAGTGGCATTAAACCTCTGTGCTGCTGTGTGTCTGGTTTGTTATTTTTGTTTTTTTTTTTGGATTCTCCATGCATTAAATGTCGGTTATGCAATGCAGCGAGAGCAGTGGGCATTTTCTGTTTCAGCCGAACCTCATTAAACATAACCATCAGTGTTGGTTCGATTCCAGACATCTGATTCATTGCTCACAGCTTTACACACTTAGAAATTCAAACTGGCCTACTTGTTGTGACTGTTGATGAAGAAACATCCGACCAGTCAGAGCTTACGAGGTGCAGCTCTGAAGACATAGCTCTTTAAAGGAACAAGAGAGAATTTATTTAACTCACATAGTGAGAGTCAATTCTGCCTCTTGTTTTTATTTTTTTTTTTAAGAACGAATTTCAGCTCATATATATTAATGTAACAGTCTCAACTATTGATGAAGTGCAGTGCCAGCCGGTTGCTGAGCTTATTTCAGGCTGACGCTGTGTTTTTTAATGTTGCTTCACTGACAGACCTTCATGTGTTAAATTGGCTGCTTTGCCTTTAAATCAAAATCTGTGTAAAATCTATCATGACTGAATTAACGAAGTGAAAAATAATGATAACCTTCTAAGAGGCTCCTACAAACAATATGAAACATTCCTGAGCTGCTGTGTGTTGCTGAACAGTTAAAGTCAAACATGAATGTTGGAAGGAAAAGCGGTGAGATTTATCTGCTCCTCTTTCTGTGTTGTTTTTCAAATGTCTTCACGTAAAGATGTGAAACAGGGACTATAGCTGAAAGAACTATTCCACATCCAAATAAAACATATCTCTTTAGAAAAGTCTGAAATATCATGCTGCAGTTTCACAGAGGGTCGTGTTTCTTGGCCAGCTGCAGACTTCCTGGAATGTTTCCTCATGCTCCCATGACTGGGAAGGTAGAAAAAAAATACTTTCTAAGAAAACAATGAAATGCAAAGAGCTATAAATGGCCGATCCAGTCTGTACAATTTGTGGTAAATAACCCGGACCATGCAGTGAAACCTGTTCTACTTTAATGCATTTGAACTTTTATAATTTCATTGCTGTGTGAAAGCTATTATAACCGCCGTGATATCAGAATTCCTCTCCCAATGGTTGATTTGTGTGTTGTTCTGTGTGAACAGGGAGGTCTGTCAGCGGCTCCTGCTCGTGCCGTCTCCGCTGTGAAGAACATGAACCTTCCAGAGATTCCCCGCAACATCAACATCGGAGACATCAATATCAAAGTACCGAGCCTCTCCCCGTTCTGAGAAGCATCCCAGTTGTGCTCTGCGGGGCTAATCTGCTACCGATGGAGTGGAGACAGAGATATCAGATGTGTCCTAAAGAACCACAGCAGCTTCCACTCCCATCCATTCCAATGGTTTCACGTGTTCAGGACGTGAGCTGTGCTTAAATGTTTCATCTCTGTTGTGTAAAAATTACAGATCGCTCCTATTGAAAGATTTGCACAATTATGTAAAGATTGATTCTGTAAAGTATCAAGAGTAATATTAATATCTGTAAATGACCTTTTTTGTGTTTCCTTGTCCTCTTGTTGATTTCCAGAAGAGAAGTGTGTAGTGTGTGTGTGTGTGTGTGTGTTTGTGCACCTTTCGTCCAAATCTGATCGTTCTGCTGGAGTCTTGAACGTTCCCTCCTGTGTGACGTGAGTTTGTGGACTGAGTGCAGCTCGCTGTAATTGTGACTGTTGGGCATCTACGAAGGTCTATAATTACTGAAACACATCTTTACCTCCCAGTCTGAGCAGGTCAGGATTAGACTCCTTCACTCGACTCTTGTCACAATTTGTCGCTCCCTCTCTGTAACAATGTGTCTCAAACATCTTTGTGATTTGAGGATAATAGCATTGTTTAACTCTAGTTTTTACGTGTTGTGATGGGATCTTGCCAACATCTGTTGAGAGAGGCAACAGACCAATGTCGACTTTTTTTATATGTATATATATATAAATTGTGTTTGTGTCTTATTGGCTGTGTTTGGTGGTCTGATTGACTCAGCCATAAAGCCCGACTCTTTTGGTAGACTTTTATCATAAAATCCTGTCAAGCCTCTTCTCAAGGAAACAAACGTCTCGGTGTCAAAGACATTGCTTGTCAAGGAAATTGAATAAATGAAAATAACACCATCCTGGCTGTGCCTTGTTGTTTGCCGCCCCATTCACAACATTTGTGCTTACATTTCAGAGCGCTGAGTCACCGAAGCTGCTGCCTGCCAGCATTCTGTGAAACTTTATTCAAAGCAGTCAGAACACTGTATACCTCTGATCGTACGCACCAACTGCTCAACCAGCAGCCCGGTTGGTACGGCCACATTCCTTCTCCCTCAGCCTTGCCCTTCCCAATCATTGGTAGATTTTTGACACAGGGAGTCGCCCCTGTGCGACTCGCACCACATCGCTAAAAAAAATAAAAACCTGTGGTTGTAGCTCTCCCCAGCTCCCTCCTCCTGCCCTCCGTGCTCACAGATGCAGCCTGTGAGCTCTTCACATCAGCCAGGATCACTTCAGCTCAACTTGTGCGTCCCATGGAGACTCACATCAGGGCTTGAATTGGACATCCAGCTACACACCGTATAGTAAGTGCCTTTCTTTTGTCCTGTCTGACTTTTTAATTCGCTCAACACGCTGCATGCCAGTTCTTTTTGCTGAACGTTCTGTTTTTCCGCTCGGCTCAATGAAGGTCCTGTTTTTCTCTCTGGAAATCTTTTTCTTATTACAGCTCCCTTTTTACACGTTTTGACATCTGTTGTGATGTTACGCTGCACATTTAATCATTTTTATTCTGTGACTAAAAAGTTTATCCTTGACTGTTTGCAAACATGGATGCATGGATGCAGAATAGATGTGAACACTTCTGATGCCGTTTATGAACGTTAACAATCAAACGAGCTCTGTAGGCAGCTGTTTCCCCTCCCTTTTTCTATTTCTATTCAGTTCCACTGGTTTTACTTACAGTGGAAATATACAAATTATAGTAGCAGTTCTTGCTCAATGAAGTCTTGAAATGTACTGGAATTCCCAGGTGTGACTCTTGGCTCTGTTTGGATCGATTGGTTTCCTTTTAATGCCAAGTTTCGTTTCTTCTGAATCTGATCGGTGCACCGTTGGGCCAAGGCCACACTCAGCTTTGTGCAGAAACGATAATGCCAATTGTGTGTCCGTGTATGTCCTTACCTTTGCCTTCATATTCTTAGATAAGATTAACATAATTGATCCTGTGCAGGGAATATGGTTGAAATACAAAAGTACAAAGTTTGATGGACGTAAAAGGAAATACCCAGTTTGAGTCGTTGCCAGACGTCTGTGGTTTTTCTGCTGCTGCAGCCAAGTAGTCCTAATTTTGTTTCATTTAATATTTTCAACTCAAATGTTAACAAACACGGTGCATTTTGAGCAAACTCTGTTAAAATCACATTATAGAAACAGAGCCTGTCCCGAAGCTCCACTGTTGTCATTTTTTATTCCATGTAAATTGGGATCCCCAATATAAACATTCCCACTTACCACATTATCCCCCTCTGGCTGTCTGCTGGCACGGGGAGAGTGCTACTGATTTGTTTGGCTCATGTTTCTTCTTATCGTGGCTGAAATAGACATCTGGAACTTTAAAAGTATTTATCTAACAGATCGACTGCTGATTAAATAAATCCTTTATTCATCTGTATTTCACAAGATGATTGGTCTGTTTAGATGAAATGTTTATATGTGTGTTGAAAAGCACAGTATATCTAAATTAATAATACAATATATAAATAAAGTGTCAACATGGAGCCAATATTCACTGATTATTTAAAATGTAGTGAAGAACTTAAATATATCTGTTTTCAACCACATCTGTAAAAACCAAAGGAAATAATCTGGACTGATGGCAGACTGCTCTGTGACAGACAATACGTCTTATCTACATTTTTACATTTAAATGTAGTGTGTTTAAATGTGATCTCTATTTCAGTTCCATAAAATGATGATGTTGTTGTTTTTTTTTTTTACAAATGAATAAATAATGCAGCTCCATGCATTATTTTTCTCCATTATGGAGAAAAACAAAACAAAACGCCTGATCAACTCAACAGCTCATATTTTAGCTCCTGTCTCAGTGAATTTGTTGTAAAAATAATAAAAATCACACTTCATGCACAAAATGGTTAATTGGTTGATTATATTCACTTCCTGTAGAAATCTGATTAAAAATGAGCAAATATTTACATTTTAGAGGAAGTCCAAATTAAATGTGTGCTCCAAATCTCTAAAAATTCAATTTTGATGGAAAACATGACCAATCTTTGTCAGGATTGTTTTAAAGATCGGCTCTACACTATCACAGTTTGCTGTCTGATCTGAGACCTGAGAGAGTAGTTAGAAAGTAATAGCTATTCTTATTTGGTGTGTAAAAATACTCGGTATATTATTGGAGTGCCTCACTTCGTTCTCAGGAACTGATGATTTCTTCTTTTCAGTCGCAGCAGAGCTTGTTTAAGACTGAAAAGGGATCTTAGAGTCCCGTACCGTCTGTGTGGTCTTGAATCAGGTGCAGACGGATCTTTTCCAGATGTTCTGTACATCAGGGTGTTGAGTTCATATGCCAGAAACTCTGCTTTCATTTTTCTTTGAGTGTGTCTGAGTGGCTAATTGATCTTTTCAGCTCAGGTGTCTTTCTTCCAATCGATAAAATGGTAAAGTGCACTTTATTACCAGCTGCACTGGATTTGTTCTATTAAACAAGTTTATTTTGCTGTTTGTTGGCCTCATTTTTTGACATGCTAGCCTGAATAACAGGGTGAAATATCAGCATTTACTTTAATAAGAAGTCACATTTCTTATATATATTAAAAAAAAAAAAATCACTGACCAAATGAAGTTGATGGATAAGAATAAATTTAGCATGAAGTAGCTAAGGCTTGATTTCAAATTTGGGTTCCTGTGACTGAAGACACCTTCAGCTGTGGTCGCGTCAGTTAGAGAGAGAGATAAATAATTAACTGAGTTATTCTTAATCTGCAGTGGGCGTGTGAGGTCAAGATAAACTCCCACAAGATGTTCACTGATGAAAAAGTTCCATTTTGCAATAACACAAAGCTAATCAGGGTTTCGTGAGTTATAGCCAGTAAGCTGATAAACAGTTTGTTGCGTAAATTGCTTTATTAATAAAGAATCTGTGAATTTATTAATGGTCTGATTCACACTATAACAAAATAAATAAACAATCAAAGTTCTATATCTTCATCCTACAGTCTGTAATTTTAAGTAGATTCTCAAACATAGATCACCTTCTAACCACAATTTATTTACGCTAACTTATCATGTTTGCTAGAAAGTATAAATCATCATTTATGGCAGAATTATTTATTAAATAGAAATCCGTATTAAATGGCAACAAGTTTGAAATTGTGAATGCTGCTGAATCACTGATGGGAAACAGGAACTGGACATGTTTAACTTTCACCAGAAGATAAATGTGCTCGCTCATCTGAAGAATATATGACTTTTCACACCCGATGATAAACTTTTCCCACATCACGAGCATCCTGCTAAGGAAGAGTCACTGCTGTTTATTTACAGTATTATCTGTCAGCAGGGAGAATATTCTTATATGCTCTCATAGAAATGATTTCTGATGTAGAAAATATGTCTATCAATCTGTGAACGCCTGACAAAGAAACCTGCTGACATCACTGTGGGAGCTGTCTCATGCACAGTACGATAATTAGACGTCGATGTTGTCAGAGGAAACATCTGCATGTGGCCTGAGATAGGAAGAAAAGGAGAGATGTGTTTGTGAAAATAAAATGGAACTGCACAGTCAGGAGTTTGTGTGACAGATGACCTGAGCTGCCACGTTATGTCATGAGCTTTCTGACATTTATCGTGTGCAATTTCTGAGAATGTGAGCAGGAGAAAAGTTCTTGATGTGCCGTTAAACCCAGAAGAATTATTTCACTTCACAACAAAGGGGCTCTGTTTGTTCAAATGTTTTGTAACTCTGAGCTGATTTCAGAGCAAAGGTTTCTTTCATAGAAAATAACTTAACACCCTGAGTTGAAATGGAAGGCAGCACCGACAGATTATCCATAACAGGATCAAGAGATATAATTTTATTGGCTTTTTGTTCCAACCTTCATTACTATCAACATTTACAGTTTCGACTGCATAAATTGTTACTTATCAATTAGAGTTACTCACATAAAACTGCACTTTGACTTTTGGTATCATCAAAATGTTCTTTCCTGTGAATAAGTGATACCTGACAAGACAGAAGGGTCGAAGAGGGCGAAATGGAAACTGCTGCTGCTCGGAAATAAACCAGACAGACTCATTTAAAAAAGGAGAAGAAAACTGTAATACCAAAACAATAACCCCGAGCATGAGAAGATAAAAAGAGCAATAACAGAGGGAACTTGGGCTTTTGACCTGGTAGTGCAGATATAGCTCAGCTTTCAGTATGTTGCAGGTGCTGCAGTGAAAAACAACAAATAATCCTTCTGCTTTTTACTTTAGAAATACAGAATTTGAATGTTAGGCAAGCAGGTCTCAGCAGAACATGATGCTCCTCTAAAGCTGGAGTCGTGACAGAGACACAAGAAGTTAGCAAGAAATGTTCTGGAAACAAACTCAGCTCAGTTTAGTGCCCAGTTTGGAAAAGTCACAAAAAGATTGTACCTTTCCTTTTTATTTTGATTTCAGACTAATAGCTTCTTCATAGTGTGATCAGAGTCTGTTGGTTTTGGCCACAAATACCCGACCTTGTTTTTTTGGGGGGGGGTTTTTCTGAACTGAATTGAAGATTGTAAATCTCTTCAGTGACAGGCCCGCTCCATCATGGAGGCTAAAGTTGGCCCTAAATTTCAGCCTCCTTCTGTCTGAGGAGCTAAAAGTCACCCTTCCAACGTGATCGCCATGGCAACTCTTTCTATTTATTTCATCTCTACTCCATCAATGTCAGAATTGATCTTCGTTTGTGTTTTAACTGCCATGAAACTCCATCTGCTTCCAGCATGAATAACAAATGTTTAACGCCAACAGCTCCCCGACCCATCATTGAATCATTCTCCTGTTTCCGTTTCTGTTCAGGTTTGTGAAAATGTCTTTTCTGCCATGTTAATCGCTCATCTATTAACTGAGGAGGGACGAGACCCGCTGTGTTGGACAAACACAGACTGAGACCCTTCAGAGTCCGGCGGACCTCCTGAGTCCGACATGGGGAAAGTCTACTACATCAGCAGGAACGTGGGCCTCTGCATGCTCGTGCTGGCGGCCAGCGCGTTGGCCACCATCATCGCTCTGTCCGTCGCCTACAACAAGGAAAGAGCCAAGAACCAGGGGAGGCCCGCGGACGGCACCAGCTCGCCCCCAGCTGCCACCACTCCCTCTGCAGCCAGGGAGGCCTGGGACTCCTACAGACTTCCACAATCCCTCATTCCGGTCTACTATAATGTGACCCTGTGGCCCCGGCTGGAGCCCGACGCGGACGGCCTGTACGTCTTCACCGGAAGTTCAGCCGTGGTTTTCCGGTGTGTGAAGGAAACTGACCTCATCATCATCCACTCCAACAAGCTGAATCTCACCAGCTTCCAGGGCCACCACGCCAAACTGAGCGGGGTGGGTGGCGTCCGCGTCCCCACCATACAGAAGTCTTGGCTCGTGGTGAAGACGGCGTATCTGGTTCTTCAGCTGCAGGGCAGGCTGACGGTGGGAGCAAGCTACGTGCTTTTCACTGAATTTCAGGGCGAACTGGCCGACGACCTGGAAGGCTTCTACAGGAGCGAGTACGTCGAGGATGGCGTGAAGAAGTAAGAGCTGGCAGAACCTCTGCTCCTGACAGCCAAAAAGTGCAGGACTCGATTATTTCACTTGTACGTCGTGTTAATGTTTAACTGAAACGTTTTGCAGAGTTGTTGCTACCTCACAGATGCAAGCAACCTACGCCAGAAAAGCCTTTCCTTGCTTTGACGAGCCGGCCATGAAGGCTGTCTTCAACATCGTCATCATCCATCATCGAGGCACCGTGGCTCTGTCCAACGGCAGGGAGATCGGTCTGTCCTCTACTGAATCCCTTTTATTTGTTTGCTTACTTCAGCAAACTGTAATGAGACAGTTTGATTGTAAATAATTAATCAGTTGACAACATGTCAGCAGAAAATCAGCAACTCAAAGCAGTTAATACTAACACAGAGTAAAGCTGCTCCTTTCCTGTGCAGATTCTTTGGACTCTGTCCTCGATGGGATTCCTGTCAGAGTTACTACGTTTGAGCCCACACAGAGGATGTCCACCTACCTGTTGGCCTTCATCGTCAGCGACTTTGTCAGCATTGAGTCCCTGCAGAACCATCTATTGGTGAGAAATTCACTGCTTGTGCCTCTAAAGAGGTCTAAAGGTCCGAGGTGACATCATCCATCTCACCGGATGTTCCTCTGGTGGCAGGAAGTTAAATAGCTAAGATGTTACGATTGTTAAAAGATTTTAAAAAATCTCTGCAGATCCGAATCTGGGCCCGAAAAAAAGCCATCGACGACAAGCAGGGTGACTACGCTCGTAACGTCACCGGGCCGATCCTGCAGTTCTATGAGCAATACTACAACGCGTCATACCCGCTCTCCAAGTCAGGTAGGCTGACACCTCATCACCCAACCTTCAGTCTGGACATTTGGAAAGAAATCATTCCAAGACTCTATAACACAGTGTTAAAATGTCAAAGGTCAGGCCTGTTTATGGCGAGGTATAGAAAGTTTAAAGATAAAAATTTATCCAATTTGTCCTGAGAAGGGCATCAATGTTTTTAACTGTCGCTGTGATTCGTCCTCTGGGGACCATGACTGTCTGACCAAACACAACTGTGGCCAAGAAGTAAAAACAAAGACAGCTTTGGTGGTTTGTCTTTGAATTTCTCGTCCGGTCCTCTCTAGATCAAATCGCTCTGCCTGACTTCAACGCCGGCGCGATGGAGAACTGGGGTCTGGTCACGTACAGGGAGACAGCGCTGCTCTACGACCCCGTCGAATCTTCCACCGGAAACAAAGAGAGAGTGACGACCGTCATCGCCCACGAACTCGCACATATGGTGGGCCATCACGCTTCAGCCAAATGGCTCTCATTGCTTCAGTCCCCGGTTTAGTAATCACGAGAAGAGGAAAAATGCACGGCAGTAAATCATGACAGAGGTTGGGCTGTGTCACAGTGATGCTGTAAATAAAAGTAGCCGGAGCGCTGACCCTCCCTTTGCAAACTGAAGGATGACAGATCACCACCCGGGGAGCGAATGAACCCAGTTCACTGTTAGATGCATTTAAAACCTGCCACCATTATGTATGTGAAATGCTGCAGGTGGGAATTTCTTGAACCCCGACTGATTTGGTTTTTGCATTTCTTGGACTTGAGTGGGAATGTTGGCCAAAAGCTTTGTGCAGTGTCAGACAGTGTTTGTGGGAAGATTAGTTTCCTGAGAATCTGCTGAAGAATGACAGTGTTTTGTTTTGCTCACTGTGCATGCGTGCGTGTTTTTTGTTTTGTTTGTTCGTTTGTTTTCTTTTCAGTGGTTTGGGAACCTGGTGACTCTTCGTTGGTGGAACGACCTGTGGTTGAATGAGGGCTTTGCATCTTACGTGGAATACCTGGGAGCCGACTACGCCGAGCCCAGCTGGAACATTGTAAGAGTCGTTCTTGTGCCCTCAGAGATGAGGAGCGCTTCACGGATTAACGACCTCTCACAAACGCAAAGCTTGTGCTTACCCACCTCTCTGCTCGGCTGCAGAGGGACCAAATGATTCTGTATGATGTGCACAAGGTGTTTGCCATGGACGCTCTGGCCTCCTCACACCCGCTGTCCCGGCGAGAGGAGGAGGTCAACGAGCCGGCTCAGATCAGCGAGATGTTCAACACCATCTCCTACAGCAAGGTGTGTTGCTGTCACAGTATTTCACAGCATCAATTCTCCTGAACAAAAACACCTCGTCTTCTACTTCCGCTCCAACCTGGATCTTTGATCATATTGTGCCATCGGGGAAACGTTTAGTTTTGATATTTTATAGAAATCCAACCTAACCAAATTATGTTGCTTTGTGTGTTTGTCGTGTCAGGGAGCAGCCGTGCTCAGGATGCTGTCAGACTTTCTCACTGAGCCGGTGTTTGCCAGAGGACTCAGTGTGAGTACCAACCCTGTTATTGTGTCTCATGCCTTAATTACCCCTGTGAGTGTGCGTTTGTGTCACTGGCGGTCAGACAAATCATAGCAGAATGTTTTTGTTGTTAGACTCAGAATTTGTTTCCTTTTTAATGAAAGTTTCCTGTAACGAGCTGCGGCTCCTCGTCTTCTCAGTCATACCTGAACAGGTTTGCTTTCGATAACACGGTGTACACAGACCTGTGGGAGCACCTCCAGCAGGTCAGCTCTGACACACAACATCAGCACATGTGATTTCTTTGGCTCCGGGGGCTTCCTGTGAATTCCTGCTCTTTGTTTTCAGGCTGTGGATAACACACCAGATGTTCATTTACCGCACAGCGTCCATGACATCATGAACCGCTGGACGCTCCAGATGGGCTTTCCAGTGGTCTCTATTGACACCAGGACAGGAAGTATCACTCAGAAACACTTCCTGTTGGATCCGGACTCGGCAGTGGACAGACCATCTCAGTTCAAGTAGGAATCAGTTTAACTTTTCCTGTAAGTTCCCATAAGACCAAAACTGACCAGAACAATTCCTCCGTCTAGTATCACGCTTCTGTAGAAACATCCAAACAGAACAGCTGTCTGTTCTGGATCACAGTTACTTTATCAAAACTAAAAACCCTTTCTTACCTCAATGTGGCACAAAGGAAAACACGTTCCAGTCGATCCACCGCAGTGTTTTCATTCACTGAGGCAAACTGTTTATCCAGTTTCATAACAATCTGAAAACGTATTTATGCTGCTTGTGAATGTGGTGATTTGAGCCGATCGCCTGATTTCATTATGACGACACCCCACATCCTGGCAGGTGCACCTTTAACCTTTAAACTTTAACCTGGCTTTTACAGTGAATGTGAGCTGGCACTCCACCTGGTTTATTGCATTTCCATCTAAAACATCTTGTGTCTGCCTTTTATAGACGTGTTTTATGGCCCTTGTGTGGTGGGGCTAACGTGGCTTAGATACCATGAAGAAAGCGATAATATCAGAATATTAAAGCTAAACAGGTGTGATGTTTCCCAGGTTCACCACCTTAATTTAGCATGGTAGCATGTCAGTGTCATTGGGGTTCATGTGCCGAGCAGATTTGATGGAAATGTGTCTCTGTGCAGCTACGTTTGGTTTGTCCCCATTAAATGGATAAAGACGGGTGAGGAACAGCAGCAGCACTGGCTCCTTCAGAAGACTGGTACGATCACAGTTACACTCATCAAACACAAAGGCCGACCTCTCCAGTCCAAACATCAACTGGATAATCAGATAATTGAGCTGCTCTTCATTTTACTTTGCTGTCTCACAAAGGAAATCTTTCCCACCTGAAGCCATAACGCTGTAGAATAATTCCCCTCTGCTGGACAGAGAGAACTGTTTCATCACCCTTCAGAGTTTATTGTGTCTTTGGGTTGTTTATCTCATTATATTTTATATTTACTCCCTTTACCCTGAGTTTGTTTTTGCACCCAATTTATTGTACAGATATTCTGCACTTTGTTTTTGTATTCAGTGTGTCTCAATGATGATTACCAGCTGTTGTAACATTTGAATTTCTCAACTTGGGATCAATAAAGTCTGTCTTATATTTTCTGATCAGACACCAACAGCAGGATGAGAGTGTCAGGGGCTGACTGGGTGCTGGCAAACACCAACGTCTCTGGATACTTCCGGGTCAACTACGACCTTGAAAACTGGAACCGCCTCCTTTCTTTGCTCAACTCCCACCATCAGGTTAGTCACATGTCTGATGTTTTTGAGACCAGCAGCAGAAGGCTGCGGCTTGCCTGATCTGTGCTGCAAGAAAATTTTAGTCATGTTTACAACTTAAAAGTGGATGCTGGATTTAAGTACGACAGCGATTCATGCTGGGTGAGTGTGTCTGAACTAACAGGCCCAACACGTACAAATAAGTACGTCCTTTTAGGCGAAGTTATCCGTGTTGGGCCTGTTTGTTTGCAAAAGGGAGACTGGACTCCTGTCTCTCCAGAGATCACCACAGAAATCCTGAGTGAGGTGGCAGGAAAAGCACAGCTTCCCTTCCCCTGTCCATCCCTCTGCATCCTCTCTGTCCTTTATATTCACTGAGGTGTAGCCCTCCCTGCCACACAAAGGTCCTTTCACTCAATAAAGATCAACAAACTAGCACACACACACATTAAAATAGCTGCAAGACTAAAAGGGCATCAATATCATAAAAAAGTTGACACAGCTTGTGGTGTTAAACTATAAAGATAAATGCTGCCAACCACCCCCCCCCCCCCAAAAAAAAAAATAAATTGATAGACTTTCCTGTTCCTCATGTTCCTGGTTTCATTGTTCAGATGGCCCTCAGATGGGGAAAAAAGGACCAAAATGGACAGTGACTGTATGAGGACAGAATAAAACGAAGTTGTGAGGGAAGTGTTCGGTTTGCTTCACTCTCGTTTGTGTGTGTTGTTTCTTTCAGGCTTTGCCAGTTATCAACAGAGCGCAGATCATCGATGATGCCTTCAACCTGGCGCGGTAAACAGTAATAAGACATAAACACCTCAGACGTTGTGTGTCTGCCGTGAATGTGACCGATTTGTTTCCTCTATACAGCGCTAAAATAATCGACACAACGTTAGCCCTGGCAACGACCAAATACCTGTCCAAGGAGAGAGACTACATCCCCTGGGAGTCAGCGCTGAGAAACCTCAACTACTACATCCTGATGTTTGACCGCACCGAGGTCTACGGAGCTCTACAAGTCAGCGCCGCCTCCAGTTATCAGTTGGCCGGTGCTGATTGAATGAGCATTACTAAACAATCATGATGTTTCTTTTTTTATAGGCATACTTCAAGAAACAAATAGAACCCCTTTTTGAGCACTTTAGGGGGATCACAGCGAACTGGACCAAAGTGCCGACAGGACACACAGACCAGTAAGAATCATGGACACATTTGGAGGTCAACATTGTAGTTTTTCCCGGTTTTCTCAATAACTCGTGTTGGCAGATATAATCAGATCAATGCTGTTGGGGTAGCCTGTACGGTGAATGTTGGGGGCTGCAGGGAGTTGATCAGAAGCTGGTACAGGCAGTGGATGGAAAGTCCAAGTCACAACCCGTGAGTTGTTTTTAAAAGTTTCACAATCGCACACACTTCCCTGTTGTCTCCATTTTCTGGCCAACTTCATTTTTTAATGTGATCAGGATCCATTCCAACTTGAAAAGCACCGTTTACTGCCATGCCATCGCCTTCGGCGGGGTGGATGAGTGGGACTTTGCCTGGACGATGTTCAAGAATGCCACTCTGGCATCTGAAGCTTCCAGGCTCAGATCAGCGATGGCCTGCACCAAGACGCCGTGGCTCCTGAACAGGTACATTCTGTCTTCCTGTCCAAGGAATATCCTACTTCATGGTCTCCTCCAAATGAGGAGTGCAGATTGTTTATTCTGCCGTCCACATGACTAGTTGCTGTTTTCATCTGAAATGATTCAAAATCAGGCCTCTGAAAAGGATCCAGTTTGGCCACAAGTATCACAGAACAATGACACTAAATAAACCAGCGCTGTGGAAAGTTTGCCTCCCCCCCGCTGGCAGTGAGAGCATTTACTCAGACACAGATACCTTTCCACTGTTCCATAATAATAATTCATTTTTCAATTTGTTTTAGAGTAGGAAGATGGGATCCGTCCGTCCCCCGCTGCAGGAAAACCTTCCATCTTTGGACGCAGTTTGTTTTTTTAATCTGGATCAGAAACTTTTCTCTGAGGTTTCAGGTTCAGGCCTCACCCCAATCCTGTCCTTCTCTGTCTCCTTCGCTGCAGTCATGGTCCCTTCTGTCGTCTGTATCTATGTTGTAAATGTGTAAATACACCAGGAGGCTCGACAGAAGCACCTGACAGACTCCTCCATGTTGTAACGTGTCTCCAAAGCAGCACAGCGTTTTGGGTTTGAATAAAATAATTATCTATATTTAAAAGTCTCACAGTCACCAGCCCGATCAGAAAAGTCACAATGAATCTTCATCGGAGACTCTGTGTTTAATAATATGAGTGAGACTGTGCTGCTGATTAATTAAAGTTTCCATTTGGAAAAATTAGAAATTGTCACAAAGCCCTTAAAGCTAATTTTAATTATTCCAATAACCCTTCACATGCTGGCCATAAGCAGCAGCGAGCTTGTTTGTGAGTGACAATAAGATTTGGCTGATCTCATTAATATTTTCTCTTCCCAAAGCAGCATCACCGCAAACCACAATTAAATGAAATGAAATTTATTGAATTCAAATTTTGGAAAGAATAGTGGTTTTAGTTGTAAATGGAAAACACATCTGTATGTTTTGGTTGAGCCAGGTATCTGGACTACACCTTAGACCCAACTAAGATCCGGAAGCAAGACGCCACCTCCACCATCCAGTACATCGCAGCGAACGTGGTGGGGATGCCGCTGGCCTGGAACTTCGTCCGAGCAAGATGGAGTTACATCTTCCAGCAGTAAGAGAATTTCAAGGCAATTTATCCAAACAAACACGGTGCTGAATATTTTCGACAATGAAGCATGAAGAGCGTGTCTCGGGTGCCCTTCAGATTTTCTGGTTTTCTGGTTGATGTTCATCACGGTGAACAGAATTACATGTGCGATGAGCTGTGTCCCTCTCTTTGTTTTAGATATGGGAAAGGATCATTTTCCTTCGCTAATCTCATCAACGGAATCACAAAGAGATTCTCTACAGAGTTTGAGTTACAGGAGGTTCGTACTCACACGTTCTCTGAATATCCCTTCAGGCTAACAGAGGAAAAAAAAGGTCGATAAGATGTGTGTCTGTTTCTCTCTCCAGCTTAAGAAATTCAAGGAAGACAACCTCCAGGTGGGCTTCGGCTCGGCCACCTTGGCTCTGGAACAGGCCATCGAAAAGACCACAGCCAACATCAAATGGGTGACGGAGAACAAAGCCGACGTGCTGAGGTGGTTAACTGAGGAGTCCACCTTCAGGGAAACTTAATGTATAAATCATCAGGAACAACGAGAAGAACGGCGTCTTTTGTAAAGACAAAAGACGATCCGTTTATCAGCCATGTAGCGATAAATTCAGCTGTCACCTGTAGCCGTCATTTTACTCCAATGTCATTAATCTTACTGAAAGAATGACTTAATTTATGTTTTTTTAATCAACTTCACTTAATAAGTCGTTGCTTCCCTCAGTATATTCTGTGTATTTAACACAAAACTTCTTACTGCACTTCAAAGGAACAGTTTTAAATAAAGTTGTGTGTCTGTAGGCTGGATGTGTGATGACTGCAGCGTTTTCCTGTTTGCTCAGCAGTTTTGTTCCGGTCTGGTAGAGGCATATGTCCTGAATCTTCCTCCATGTTTAGTCTCTTCTCAGCTCTTTATGTTTTCACATTCAGAATCGTTTTGAATGTCAATGGAAAAAAACTTTTGAGAAAATGACTCAAGTGTTGCCATGATTTGTCAGAAAAGCAGAATACTTGACTCATCTTCCATGATTCCCTGGCACGGCAGAACTTTTCCCTGAGCTGTGTTCAAAGTCAGTATTTGAAAACTGAATTAAAATTTGTCTGGAAAAAGGGAAACATTGATTGTTTATTTCTGCGTAGGTGTGTGTTCACTGCTTTACCTTCAGCCCGGAGCCAAAGCGTCACCGTTCAAACTGATGTTGAGTCGTTCACATGTCAAAGCGACAGTTCCAGCTGATACGAGGTTTTACTGGCCTTTTATGACCCGTGTAAAGTTGGAATGACAGTAATATTGAAGGGGTGCTGGCAGTCACTGACCCGACATGATAAAGTTCATTTAAAGCCTGTAAAAATAATCATGTAATGTATCTGATGAGGATGGATGGAGTTTATCCTCTGTTATTACATCAGGACACATAAAAAAAAAAAACGTGCCAAAACTGTTCGTCAGTTCTCCGTGTTGTGATTCCTCATGTCGACGGTCAGACGTCAGTGTGATCTATATCCTAGCCTTCTTGTGTTTACTTTGACCTGAAACACATTCTCCCTCCCATGATAGCAGCTGAATGGCTGGGCCTTTGTCCAGAGTAAGGAGGCACCGTGGCCTTGGGAGTTATCTCTGCTCCGTGTGGGATGCAAAGGAAGCTGTTATTCTGTGAGATTCTGTGCGGGGTTTGGATAAAGAGACGCTGACTTCAGGAGAAAATGTGGAGTCCCCGTTTGACCTAAAGGTGATTTGGACATCCGTCTCCACACGGAAAGGCCCCCAGGGGCCGTCACACAAGCTCTTAAAATAATAATCTAAACTGCTAAACTGAGAAGCTGCTTCTGTAAGAGTCCCAGAGAGTCCCATTACACAATTAGAGTTATTAATCCAATCAGGCGCCGGTGCCATTCAAAAGAGCAGCAGGTTCCTCTTTCAGACGTGGTGGTTGTGTAATGTCATCTTTCATCTTTTTCTTTTGTGCTGTATTGTCTGAGAAAATTACTCAGGTGACATCATCCGGTTATTTCCACGGAGGATTTACCTCAGGAGGCGTTCCGTCCCTTTGTGTTCCCAGTAATACATCCAGATCACTGTCACATCACGGCAGATTTTGTTCCACTTAATGGAAACTTTTTCTGCATGATTCCACTTCAGGCCTGTGATTGAAAAGAAAAACATGGTATGACACATAGTGAGTGTTTTGCATTTCCAGCATTCAGGATCACAAGACAACGTCAAGACGAGACTCATCATGCTGCAGTTCTGATTTATTCTGTGGTTGAGGATTGAGCAATAACGCCCTGCGTCATTTCAAAGACTCAGCCTGGGTCTTCTGGGGGAGTTACCCATTTTGTGTGACCTGGAGTATAAATGTGATTTATACTTTGTCAACATGTTGAAGTGACGGCTCTGCTGCCCTCGGTGCAGGCGGACAGGTGGCAGAAAACTCTGCTTTAAAAATAATAATCCATGATCTGCTGCTCAGCCAAAGTAAAAGTAAGGTGAGAAAAAAAGGTTTTCTGCCGTCACATCTTGGAGTGATCTCGTGTTTGTGCGTCCGGTGTTTAAAATGACATTCTTTGGTATGCGTTTTTTTTTTTTTTTTTTAGCTTTTTATCAGGAATTCAGACTGAAAATTGAAAAACTGTAAGGGTGCTGCTGTGCTGAGGTCAGGGTCAGGCAATTAAATATGATCCTGGAAGCTCCGACTGACAGAATTCAATCTATGTTGGACTGTATCCAGATTTTTATAGACACGACTTTAGACCTACGCAGCAGTTAGTATTTTATCCTTCTTCTCCACAGCTGGTGAGCTAGAATGACTTTGTCAGATCAGTATCGTCGTCTTTCACTAAGTCCAAGCATGTGACGGTGACTCCATGCTGAAACAGGCTGGTTGAGCCGTGCAGTGCAGGATCAATGTCTATCAGCTTTGCTTCACTTAAATAAAGACAGCTGACGATGTCAGGAAGATGTTTTCGTGGAGGTGAACGCCCTGTGGGCCTCAGCTGAAGCAAAGTTATGTTTCTCTAAACATCTGAGGGGTTCGTTTCACTATGCCATTAAACCGCCAGACAGCCAGATATGTATACACTTCACATTCAGTCTGCACTATCTCCACCACCACATACTTTACAGCGGTGAATAAGCAGAGACAATGCAGGCCGACTCGTGAAGAGGGCCGTTCTTCAGAGTCACTCAGCAGGTGTAAAGTTCACAGATGAGCCACAACTTTCTCTTATCGCTCAAAACTTTTTACAACTGATTGTTTTTGACTTTCAGCTGTTTTCCTCCGCCCAGGAGATCAACCATTAACTCCCAGCTAGTTCTATCAAGGCAGGACATAAATAGCTGGTCGGTTCCTCCCTTCTGTCTTCTTCTCCTCCGGCAGAGACATGGGTAAAGGCATCTACATCAGCAAAGCGGTGGCAGTGGCCTGTGTGGTGTTAGCCGTCGGCGCTGTGGCCACCATCATAGCTCTGTCTGTGGTCTATAGTCAGGAGAAGTCCAAGAATGAAGTCACATCTGTATCCACTGATAGCCCTGATGTCACCACCGCCACCGCCACCACCGCCACCACCGCCACCACCGCCACCGCCAGCAATTCCTCCAGTACCCCTCTTCCCCCCACCACGCCGTCCATCCCTTCGGAGCCCTGGAAGCTCTATAGACTCCCAATCTCCCTCACTCCGATCTCCTACAACGTGACTCTGTGGCCTCGGCTGCAGCCCAACGCACAAAACCTCTTCATCTTCAGCGGACACTCCAAAGTGGTCTTCAGATGCGATAAGGAGACCGACCTGATCCTCATCCACTCCAACAAGTTGAACCTCACCATCTTCGACGGATACCACGCCAAACTGACGGGCCTGAGCGGAGCCGTCGCCCCCACGCTGAGGAAAACCTGGCTGGAGGTTCCCACCCAGTATCTGGTGGTCCAGCTCAACGGCCCGCTGAAGGCCGGCAGCACGTACGAACTCTTCACTGAATTCGTCGGAGAGCTGGCTGACGACCTGGGAGGATTCTACAGGAGCGAATATTTTGAAGACGGGGTGAAAAAGTACGATGCTCTTTTACATCATAATGATGATCATGATTCCTTTGAGTTTCAGTTTAGTTTTGAAAATCCTGCATTCAAATCAGATCTCTCACCACCTCTCCGTTTTTGCCAGTTTGCAGTTTTGTGTGCTAAACTGAGCTGAACGTTCTGACACATATTTCAGTTCAGAATACAAAACCTATCTGTGAGAAATACTGAAATGACACCACGTTAAATAAGAGACGGTGGAGGAAAGGTTTTGAATTATGGTCATACTGACATTTTAACCTGCTGTGACTCAGATCAAAAAAAAAAAAAAAAAAAAAAAGAGAATACATGGATGATATGTAAATCTGAAGTTGGTTTGAAACATCTTGTCTGTTTTTGGCAGAGTGGTCGCCACGACTCAAATGCAGCCGACAGATGCGAGGAAGGCCTTCCCCTGCTTCGACGAGCCGGCCATGAAGGCCGTCTTCCACGTGACCATCATTCACCCCCTGGGAACCATCGCTCTGTCCAACTCCATGAACCACGGTAACGTCTTCATCAACACACACAAATGTTAAAGTCCCCACTGGACGCACAATGAGCCTTTTGTTCCGCATTTCCTCATTTGGAATAAATCTGCTGCTCTTCGTTCCCACACAGATCCCATCAACATCACCATTGAAGGCCAGACTTTAACCCAGACCAGTTTTGAGCCCACAGAGATCATGTCAACGTACCTGCTGGCTTTTGTTGTGTCTGACTTTGGCTACATTGGCACGAAACCAGGAGCAGAAGTTTTGGTAAATTCTGTGTATTATTCATTCAGAACATAAACCAGCAGGCTGTCGATGAACTCCTCCTCACTGGCGCGCTCTGCTGGACTCAGATGGTCCACCGTTGGTTTTTCTGCCCTCCTAACAGACCCCTGTTCTTCTCTAGATCAGGATTTGGGCTCGACAGCAGGCCATCACAGAGGGCCAAGGAGACTACGCCCTCAATAAGACCGGACCCATACTGAAGTTCTTTGAGGACTACTACAACATTTCTTACCCCCTGAAGAAATCAGGTAGGAACCTGAACCCACGCCCGCTTTTCCTTTCACATATAAAGACCAATTTTAAAGCTCTGTAATCATTTCAGATCAGATTGCTCTCCCTGACTTCAGTGCGGGGGCCATGGAGAACTGGGGCCTGATCACCTACAGGGAGACCGCCCTCTTATATAATCCTGAAGTGTCGTCCAACGGAGACAAGGAGTGGGTGGCAACGGTCATCTCCCACGAGCTGGCTCACATGGTATCACCCTGAACACCCCCACCACCCCCCCAGTTAAATCTCTGATGGTAACTCTGTGTAGCTTTGAAATGTCTCTCCCACTAAAATGAAATTGTGTCCTCTCAGTGGTTTGGGAACTTGGTGACCACGAGGTGGTGGAATGACTTGTGGCTCAACGAGGGATTCGCCACCTATGTGTCTTATCTCGGCGCCCACGACGCTGAACCCGAATGGAACATGGTGGGCTTTCGATTTCTATTTAGCTCAGCTGAAAACTAGTTCAATGTCCGATACGCAGAAAGACAAAAATTTTTCTGTGTTTTTCAGAAAGATTTAATCGTTCTGAATGAGATCATCGGTGTGATGGGTGTGGACGCTTTGGCCTCCTCCCATCCTCTGTCATCCAAAGAGGCGGACATCCAGAAGCCGGAAGACATCAGCCAACTGTTTGACTCCATCACCTACAGCAAGGTCGAGTGTTGACCCTGATCTGTCTCACCTTCAGGTTGACCCTGGACAGAATAAAACCACAGCATCTCAGATCCTCGTCGACAGCTCGTGGTCATTTGGTTCCACCTTTGTTTTCTGTTTCAGGGCGCCGCCGTCCTCAGGATGCTCTCAGAGTTCATCACAGAGTCTGTGTTCTCCAAAGGACTCCATGTGAGTGCAATCTGCAGTTAATTCATTTTGTTTTTCACATCAGCACAGCCACGATGAACAAATGTTTGTTATCTGTCTGCAGACCTACTTAGAGGAGTTCAAGTATGATAACACAGTCTACACAGACCTGTGGAAACACCTGCAAATGGTGAGTGAGCTCCATCACCAGGACTCCCCCATCTAACACGAAATATCTGATTTATATTCTCACATGATCCCAAAATCTCACTTTAAAGTTCCACCAATCCCAACTGTGAAATACTTCGTTCCCAGGCAGTGAATGAAGAAGGCATAAAGCTGCCCTCCTCTGTGGAGCACATCATGAACCGATGGATCCTACAGATGGGATTCCCCGTCATCACCATCGACACCAAGACGGGAAAGACCACCCAGAAACACTTCCTGCTGGATCCAGACTCCGTGGTGGACAGACCGTCACCGTTCAAGTAGGGACCTGGTTTTAACATATATATATATTATTAAATATGTATAACTCACCTGCTCCACCTGTCTGCTGCGTCTTTATGTGGACGGCTCCAGCTATGAGTGGTTCATTCCCATTACATGGATCAAGACTGGTGTTGAAAAAAATCAGATCTGGCTTCTCGAAAAAGAAGGTAAGATTTGTTTCAGGTTTGTGTTCATAGCAGATGAAAATGGTGTTTGATGGGTGGATTTATTCTTCATCTCCATCCAAACAGCCACATTCGGGGAGATGGCTCTCGGCGCTTCCGACTGGTTGGTGGCCAACGTGAAAATGAGAGGCTTCTACAGAGTCAACTACGACTCTGAGAACTGGGATCGTCTTCTCAACCAGCTGAGCACCCAACACCAGGTATTAGACTGAACCTGTGATAAACACAGCTGCAGCGCCTCCAAGTACCTCAACCTCCAAACCTCCTGTTCACTTTTCAGAATATTCCAGAAATCAATCGGGCCCAAATCATCGACGATGCCTTTAACCTTGCAAGGTCAGATCATACATGAACATTTACCTTTATTTTAAAAAAAAACAAAACGTGTTGTCAGATCTTGAAAGACGAAGCTGAGCGGCTTTTTTGCCTTTTTCAGGGCAAAGATAGTGAACACAACTCTGGCCCTGAGGACCACAAAGTTCCTCAATAAGGAAGTGGAATACATGCCATGGCAGACAGCCAGCCTCAACTTGGACTATTTCTTCCTCATGTTTGACCGCAGTGAAGTTTATGGACCCATGCAGGTTTGTAGAGTCTGGACAACAGCATGACTGATGAATAAACGAATGCTGATGAAGATGAAACACTGACGTGCACGTTCATTCTTCAGGCTTACATAAAGAAACAGGTCACTCCTCTGTTCAAATACTTCGAAGGGATCACTGCTAACTGGACCAAGATCCCTGAAAACCACACTGACCAGTAAGCAGCACAGTACAGGAAGTATTCCGAGGCGACATACATGAAAACCTCCTGAAATCAGTGGAGATGAAGGAGCTCTGTAGCTGCTGGGTGTAAAGAAGCTAAAGAACATCGCTGAAAAAGAGCAGAATAAAACAATAACATGTTTAATTACACAACTGGAGCGGATCAATTGTCATTACTATTATTATCAATGTTATTTTCAGATGCACGTTCAGCTCTTTTGGAGAAACCATGACACAGATGTTTATCGTGTCCTCTCGTGTCCTTGTTCAGGTACAATCAGGTGAATGCCATCTCTCTGGCCTGCAGCTCTGGAGTGAAGGCCTGCAATGATCTGACCACCAAATGGTTTAAAGAGTGGATGACAAATCCAGCCAACAACAAGTGTGTTCCCCCTCCTGTCTTTGTTCCTCTTTATTCCTGAAGAGTGGTTGGTTCGCTGCTGTGTTCTCACTCTGTCCCTTCCAGGATCAGTCCCAACCTGAGGTCCACCGTGTACTGCAGTGCCATCGCAGCAGGCGGGGCCGAGGAGTGGGACTTCGCCTGGGGCATGTACAAGAACGCCACGATTGCCTCAGAAGCTGATAAGCTCATGCACGCTCTGTCGTGCACCAAACAGCCGTGGCTGCTGAACAGGTCGGTAAGGTCGTCATCAGCTGTTCACTGCGGCACGTCCGGCCTTTGTCCTCACTGTCGGTGTGTCTCAGGTATCTGGAGTACACCCTGGATACGAAAATGATCCGTAAACAGGATGCCACCTTCACCATCGTTTACATCGCCGGTAACCCCATCGGTCAGCCGCTGGCCTGGGACTTTATCAGATCCAGGTGGAATTACATATTCAACAAGTGAGTTGGCAAGGTGGCTTCTGTTTGTGCTGCGTGCCCACGAACAGAAGAAATAAGTGAAGGAAACACAAATTAATGTCCAACAAAACAACTGTCATAACACGTTTTCTTCACGCTTTCTTCAGCTACGGCAGTGGATCGTTTAACTTCGGAAGGCTAATTAGTGGGGTGACCAAACGTTTCTCCACGGAGTTTGAATACAAGCAGGTATGATTTCACCCATTTCTCATTCGAAAGGTCCCGGTGATGAAGTTTTACTTCAAGTAACAGCAGCAATATGAAAATGTACATAAGTTTATTATACTGATGCTTTAATGGTTGGTGTTCAATGTTGTGGATTAATGTGCTCATTGTTCATAAAATTCTTGGAAATGTCCAAAATAGAGTCCAAAATGAGAGATTCAAATAGTTTTGACCAATTAATTCTCCAAATTCACAAAATATTCTGCTCACTTAAATGAAAGCGAAGGAATGATTTAAACACTTTCTCATTTCCTAAAATCCTAATTTGTAAAATATCAAAAATCTACAGCTGTGAGGTAATTACAGTGGATTAGATATTCAAACTATTCATACTCAAGAGCACTAATTGTACTAATTGTGTTTTGTGCCGTCCTGTCCTGGTGCAGGTTAAGAACGAACTGTATTTGTGTTGTTGAATTTGAAGACGTTTGACCTTCTGCTCACATTGTTTCTCTGCAGCTGCTGCAGTTCAAAGAAGACAACAAAGGCCAGTTCGGATCGGCTGCCACGTCTCTTGAGCAGTCGCTGGAGAGAACCAAGGCCAACATGAACTGGGTGGCCATGAACAAGCAAGAAGTCCTGGAATGGTTCACCAGTGAAACTTCCTCTCCAGCGTCGTAACCCAAAAATGCTGCCTGGTGCGCACTCCAGCTGGAATAAATATTTTTTTATATTCTTAATATCGAGGAGAATTATTTGAAGGTGAAGTTTTCATAAATCCTTTTTAAAGATTATTTGATACCTAAATGTGGGAAATATGTTTTGTTTTTATTTTTATGTATGTTTTATGTTGTTGAACTAAATAAAAGAAAAAAAATCCCAAAATTTCACAAAACATGTGATGATCGTCCACAAAAGCAGGGCTGTGAAATAAAAGGCACTTTAAATAGCATCAGTTTGGACATTCACATTTAGGAATCAAACAGAACAAACAGGAGACCAAACTGGCGGCTGCAGAGTTCTGCACAACATCCCGTTGTTGACATAAATGAATTCACAAAGTGAAGCGGTCGTTATCCTCTGAAGACCGACCAAACGTCTGCCCATATTAAGTTCGAGTTCATGAGTGAATCTGTGATTCTGGCTCTGGATCTGCAGGAGCAGACGTGTTTACACAGGACAGAAAAGGTGCCAATTAACTGCCCCCTCTCCCAGCGGGGGTCTTTCCTTTGAGGCTTTAGAGGGGATGTGCTCCCTGATTAACACCTCCGTGTCTTGCTGGCAGCTGCAGTGTTTGTGTAAGGAAGTGGAGTCCAGCACCAACTCTGGATGTTTTCTTATGTTTGGTTGAGACACAGAGAAGCCGAAGGGTTGTTGTAAATAATGACGTTTATTCTGTTCACAATGTGAAAGTTTAATAAATAAAAATGTTCTATGTACAAAAACACAACAAAAGGACACACATGTTTTGTTCAAAATAACAAAAAATGGTCAGCTTTGTCCATACATTGGGATAGGTGGTCATTGTTGCAATGAAAATAGTTGGGCGGGTTTCATCACGGCTCAGCGTTGTCCACAGAAAGAGACGTTTTGTGGCGTCCAGACCTGATCGCTGGAGAAACCAAAACCACCTGAAACCTGCAAGAAAGCAGAAAATGGTTTGGTTAGAGACAGATTCAGCTGAAACCCCGTAAAGCTTCACATCTAGAGGTCAGAGACGATGAACGTACCTGATAGGTGCAGTGCAGAGACGGGGCTGTGCTCACGGCGTCACAGTCCGATTCCTGACCCAGGAACTGGCTGAGGGTCTGCGGCTGCTCCGTGAAGCCTGAGCATCTCCTCTGCTGCAGCACCTCCTCGCTGAGGCCCAGCTGGGCCGACAGGTAGGAGATGTAGCGGATGGTGAGGCGCAGCGTCTCGATCTTGGTCAGAGTCTGTCCTGCTGGCGCCACAGAAGGAGGGAGGTAAGTCCTGAGATGGTGCAGAGCTTTGGTCAGATCCCTCATCCTCAGCTTCTCCCGCTCGCTGGCCGTCTGCCGCTTCTTCCCCGGATACCTGGACCTCGACTTCTTTCCGGGCTGGCTGGTTCTGGAGGAGACAGGGCCGGGCAGAGTTTGTGTGTCATGGCTGCTGAAGAGAAAACAGTCCAAGGCGTCCTGCTTGTTCCCGGTAGCCTGGAGGGAGGTGGGAGAGAAGCAGAAAGAGTCCACAGACGAGGTGGGAGAAAGGCTGCTGCCGGCGCTGAAGTAACCACAGTCCGAGGCCAGATTGTAGGCCGATTTCTCCAGCAGGGACTCGCAGTCAAACACGAAGGAGTTGTCCTGGAGCTGGAGAGCAGAGCAGTAGGACCCGTCCATGGCTGTCGGTATGCTGCTGATGAGGCGGTCAGAGGACACTGAGGAGGGACGGGGCAGCTGCTCCATATATGTGCTGGGAGGTGCGAGGTTGCACCTCTGAAAGCCGCCTCTGGTCCTGAGAAGCTCGGGTAGCAGGGCTGACACCTAGGCCAGGGGGTCCCATGGGAAACAGGCCAACTCCAGCACAAGGTGTGATGTGGCAGCTCACACGAGCATCATAAAGGAGTCTGAGTCACACTCCACACTGCTGCATCCTGGGAACATGACCTGCCGCCGCAGGAGCGCCACATGGGTCACCTGGGTCACCTGGACCTGAGAGACAACATTTCCAGCTAAAACCTGAAGATTCAGTCAGAGCTGCGTCCCGTCCATGATGATCCCGGTCTCTCTGGGATGCACTTCGCTCCAGCTCAGGCTGTAAAAGTGTGCCGGGGCAGCTGCGAGGTGTGACGCCTAAACACCTCGTCCTCGCTGGTCTGGGAACCCTCACAGAAAGAATGTGCAACAGCAATTTATAGTTTCATGAATTGTTTGTTTGTTTCGTCCTTTCATTGACTGGAAACACATTTCTACCTTCAGTATTATTACTTTGCTGCATGGCCAGAATGTAAAAATTAGAATTTAGAAATTAGAATTAGAAAAAAAGTAGAATTTTCTCAAACAAGTTTATTTTAGGAAGTCACATAAAATCTAATTATATTTACATATTATGGAACTTTTTTAGAAAAAGAGAAACAGTTTGGTGCTTTTCATTCATTATGTATGTTATATTGTGTATTATAATTTTTCATTATAAAATCTCAGTGAAGAGCAAAAGTGTGTAAACCACCCAGCTTCTGAATTTTTCCTGTTCAGAGCACTTCTCAGATCTTTTAACACAATTTATCTGATTTTTCTTTTCACCACTTTCGTCATGAATGTAGACGTAATCAGTTCAATGTCAAACTTTATTCCTTCACACATTAAGAGCAGGGTGGGAAGCCACACCGACGGCGACTCATCGTGGGTTTGTGTGTAAAACGCCTCTCATGGCTGACTTCCTCTCTGACTCTCCTGCTGCTGTCTGTAATCACCTCATTTCCTTCACCTGAGCTTCAAACCTCCCTTTCCTCTCCAGCTGACCTTCATCAGCCTCGTCAGCCTCCCTTTTACATTCAGCGCCTTGGTCATGCACTTCCTGTCAGGTTGTCTGACCTCATGTCTCGCTCTCGACTTTCTCTCAGTTGAGTGAGTTTTTGTTTCAGTCCTCCTTCATTTGTGTGCGCTTGGTGTAAATTGTTGTTTTGCATCTGAGTTCCTGGTGATCCACAATTTGCAGTCTTAACACTGAAGGTTTGGATTCAAACAATAGAACATAAATTTTAACACAATAACAAACACAACATGCACTTTTTGACGTTGACTGGAGGTCGGTGTTCTCATCTGAATGGATATTAAACTGATTATTTGTCATGAAGTCAAATCACATCAGCAACTCGAAGAATCGTAACAGATAAGTTTTCTTTTTATATTAACAGGACCTTCAGTTGATTTATTTTAATTATGTTCTTTTGTTAAAAAAAAAAAACTGCACAGAAAGCTAAATTCAGCCGGTCTGTTTGGGATGGTCTGGATTCCTCCTCATCTGTCTGGCCAGGTGTGGACCGTGGATCTGGGTCCGGAGTCCTCCCAGCATTCCCACAAACCGCCGCGTCACATTTGACTCCAGAGGGGGACGTGTGAAACGGTCTCACACACTCAACTCACCTCTCTAAAACAACAACAACAAAAACCCAGCATAAAAATAAAAATATTCAAACTAAAAGAAAAGAAAGCAGCTCTGCTCAGGCCATCATCTCTCCACAAAGCAGTCAAACTGTGGTTTTGTCTTTGTGTGTGTGTATTTCTGTTTTTTGCTGAAAAGTGTGTGAGGTGACACCAGACATGGCAGCTGATCCCACAGCGACCACCATCTCTGAGCTTCATTGGATGCTTCTCTCATCTAATCAACAGGTTGTTTTGTTTTTCTAAAATAAAAAGTGTGGCTGATTAAAGTTTGAGATGTTTCCAGTTTTGTAGAAATCTTAAAACTTCATAAATTCACCTTCTGGCTTCAACATTAGTTTTATTTAATTTGGGATTTTCCTCCGTTTTATTTGTGTATCAAATTAGAAACTACTCAATTATTTGTTCTTGTGCTGTCAACTCTCAGGATGATGATAGAGGGGATCTTCCCTCTCTTAATCCACATTAGCTCTGACGGTGTTTACTCACATGTAATGAGGGAATAATCAGCATAGCGGTGCTAACCCTTTCATCCCAAACCCTTTTAGCCAGGAGAGTTTATTAGCTTTTCTGTGATGAAAGACCTGAGTGAGTATATTAGGCTTTGTGTTAGCTTTGCTGCTTGCATATCAAATGAACTGCATGGAGGTGACAAACTAAACACTCTGGTCTAATTCTGCGGCCTGATATGCAGATCCACACTTTTCTATGAATATTAAAGGGCCCTCCGTTGGCTTAAGCAGGTAATTAAGGTTGTAGGTGAGAGAGAGAGAGGGAGAGCAGAAAGAGCAGACAGGATCTCATATCTTAGTCTAGACTTAGCGGTGCCAAGGAGCTCTGTGTGTTTGCTGAGCCACATTAACAGAGACACACTAAATAAACTAGATAACCCAAAGTGGAGGCCGATCTCTGGGCTGCTCTGCCATCGACTGCTCAGGCCTGACACAGAGAATGGTAAACGCCATAACAGTTGAGAACAAAATGGCATTACAGTTAAATCCAGCTTCTCTGTGTCCTTTAGCACCAATAAAATATTATATAATCATGAAAGAGGCAATAACTGCTTTTTTTGTTCACTGATAAGATTTATTTATCTCATGAATTCGTTTTTCTGTTATATTCTCATTGAAATCAGACCAACACTTCTGCTTTGTCATTTCAAATAAAAAGAATGAAACTGATGCTTTAACCTCCATCTGACAGTTTTGAGTTGAGTCTGCTTCTGTCAACAGACAGTGAGCTCAGATGAATCTTGATTAGTCTCTCATGTGTTGACCCGACAGACGAGATTTGAAGGAGATCTAAATCCTCATCCTCTTTTACGCGTTCACTTCAGAACACCATCAAACAGGTTCTGACTGAAAAAGGTTTGCCAGCTGACTTTAACTGTGTACTTCACAGTGAGTAGGAGATTGGAGCCTGTGTGACCAGCAGGGGGAGCTGTGGACACTTTCCCGTCAGCACCAACTACAGACGACCCCCACAATTAAATGTAAACCTAAGATAGAAATCAACTTTATTGTCCCAAAGGAACTTTTTATTGGATCACAAAATGATGGACACGACTGCATAAATCACACAATGTACACACAATACAGTGTATAACATTGTTTTATTATTTCCAAAAAAAAAAAGTATTCATTAGTAAAAGTCATAATGAAGAAGAGAAACTGAACCGCAGGTAGCAAAGATGACGAAACGTGATGACGTTTGAATGGTTTTATTATAAATAACGGTATAAAAAAATATAAAAATAGTTGTTAGACATATGAATATTTACAGGGGAACATTTCAAAGCACAAAATAAATAAAAGGTCAAATAGCATATATTTTTTCAAATAAATTACTTGATTCACAGTGAGGCAGTAGAAACAGTGAAGTAGTTTGTGTCTGTTGTTGGATGACGGTCACACACGGTTGTGCGTTTAACCCCAGTACTCTCTGGGCACCAACGGGAGGCAGAAGTCTTTGCCACACATCTGTTTAATAAAAAAAAGAAACAGGAACAGGAAGTGGATGAACATTCTGTAGAAACTGATGCTGAATGTGTTCATTTACATGAGGAGCTTGTGTTGACGTACCTGACAGGACGGTTGTGTTGTTGGCGCCGACTGCAGGATGGCGTCCACATTGTTGTCCCCTCGAGGAGCTTCGCCGTACTGTTTGTTGTACTGATCGGCACCAAAACTACAGCTCCCAGAGTGCAGTGCGGTGCTCTGGCTGTGGCACTGGGCCGGGTACAGGCTCTGGTTCAGGTTCTGGTTCCGGAGCTGGGCCTCCTGGCCGCCCGCCGAGCCGTGCTGGAAGTAGCTGAGGATGTCGGGCGAGGAGGCGTCGCTGGCCGAGGTGTCTCCTTGCTCCCTTCGCTGGAACAGCACCTCCTCGCTGAGGCCCAGCTGGGCCGACAGGTAGGAGATGTAGCGGATGGTCAGGCGGAGAGTCTCGATCTTTGTCAGAGTCTGTCCTGCGGGGGCCACCGAGGGAGGGAGGTAGGACCTGAGGTGGTGCAGAGCTTTGGTCAGATCCCTCATCCTCAGCTTCTCCTTCTCGCTGGCGCTCTCCCTCTGCTTGCTGCGGATCCGGGCGGCCCGGCCCGACTTGCGGCCCCGTCCAGAGGAGGAGAAGTTTGGGGATTTCTGGGAATATCCAGTTTTGGCCGCTTTAGGTGTCGACTGCGGGGGCTGCTGGTAGGAGGGCGACAGGCTGGAGTCCATGGAGTGGACGGGGGACAGGGTCTCCGGAGAGGAGATGCTGGAGAGGTCCGAGTCCGAGCACCACTGGTACTGCAGGCCGTAGTTGAGCAGAGAGACCGAGGAGGTATCCATGTTGTGAGGAGGGACTCAGTGGTCTGAGCGGGGACACTGCTGCTCAGACCCTCCGCTCGCCTTTATAAGTCCAGGCCAGGCCACGGAGGTGTTAAGTGACACCTCCGCAGATTCTCACAAACCATCAGTGCCCCTGAAAACACACACACAAACACACCCTCGCTGGGTCTCTGTCTCCCTCCGGCTCGGTCTCTGCCTCTCCTCTCCGAGTCTGGGAAAGTTCAGTGGAAGTGTGAATTTTGACTCCTGCTCAAAACAATAAACAGTTTTTGCTTTTTGGGCCTTTTTTTTTTTTCCTGCAGCAGCTCAGATGCATTTTGCACATGTTGAATGGATCGATTGGGTTTGTTTTGAATCTTTTACCGACTAAAAAAGAAAGGAGTTTATTGAAGGAGCTATATGCTGTAAAAATAAACCAGTAGAGAAAAAGTACACAGTCAACTGCTTTGTGTCTGCGGTTTTCAGATCAATGATCTGAATTTGGACATTATTCTGCAAAGAGACGAGTCTGAAATGAAAGCTTACCGTAACGGAGACATATCAACTGAATTTGGGACCATTTTCACCAAATACACGTTGGTGTGTTGTAGCAGTAAATAAAAATGTGGTACATGTGAGTAGATGTTTTCTGATCACCTTCCCTTCTTCTCCCTCCAACCTTGAACCTGACAGCAGTGATTTCTGTCCCTCTCTTCATCTTCTCCACTTTACATCCCACCGTTTCTCACCAGCCTGATCGTTTTATAGTCACAGCGACTCGGCCGTCAGCTGTCATCTCTGACCCTTCGCCTTCTTTATTTGGAAGCTGCTGCTGCTCTCGGTCAGGACAGAAAGCCAACGTCCCACGTGGCTCAGATGGAGATAACGTAGATACGCTGAGGTCTAATGATGTGTAATGACTCGTAGTATCCACTTAAAGGTGGATCACAGAGGTGTGATGGTTTCACACTGATGAGAACTGATGAGCCCTGAGGCGTCACTTCACACCTCAGCTGTGAGAACCAGGAGAACCACTGACCCTTCTCTGCCCTCCATCTATACATCCATCAATAACTCCATCTATACATCCATCCATCCATCCATCCATCCATCAATAACTCCATCTATACATCCATCAATAACTCCATCTATACATCCATCCATCCATCCATCCATCCATCAATAACTCCATCTATACATCCATCCATCCATCCATCCATCCATCCATCCATCAATAACTCCATCTATACATCCATCCATCAATAACTCATATATACATCCATCCATCCATCCATCCATCAATAACTCCATCTATACATCCATCCATCCATCCATCAATAACTCCATCTATACATCCATCCATCCATCCATCCATCCATCCATCAATAACTCCATCTATACATCCATCCATCCATCAATAACTCCATCTATACATCCATCCATCCATCAATAACTCCATCTATCCATCCCTCCATCCCTCCAGCTATACATCCATCCATCCATCCATCCATCCATCCATCCATCCATCCATCCATCCATCCCTCCAGCTATACATCCATCCATCCATCCCTCATCCCTCCATCTATACATCCATCCATCCATCCATTCCTCCATCCCTCCATCCCTCCATCCATCCCACCATCCATCTATCCATCCATCCCTTCAGCTATACATCCATCCATCCATCCCTCATCCCTCCATCTATACATCCATCCATCCATCCATCCCTCCATCCATCCCTCCATCCCTCCATCCATCTATCCATCCATCCATCCCTCCATCCCTCCATCCTTCCATCCATCCATCCATCCATCCATCCATCCATCCCTCCATCCATCCATCCATTGTCTGTTCTGTCCTTTTCCTTGGCGTCTCTGTTGTTATTGAAATCATCTCAACAACCAGCCGGTCATAAACTCTGACCTTATTTGGAGGTTTCTGGTTTTTCTCAGTTCCATGTTTCCATGAAGCATCAACTTTTTGTGGTTGGCGTGTTAACTGAGTTTTATCCTCTCAGAGGGAGAACTGGCCCGCAGCGACACAGAAAACTAAAACATACTTGGTTAAACAAAAAAAGAGACATAAATATGCTGTTTGCCTGGCGTCCGCCGATGTTGTCCTTCAGCTTGGATGCTGCACTCTCATTGACCAGAACGCTCCAGTCCTGCCAAGACTGAGAGCCGAATAGAGAGAGGTAGCTGAAGTATCTTATGCTTATTATTCCTGAACAAGCTGAGGATAAAAAATGTGACACTCTAAACAAACTGATGTTAAAATATGTGCCGTGTCAGGCTGAGGGCAGGGCGAACTGGGGTTGAACCCGATGTGTGACCCCGCTGGTTACCCTGGCCGAGGTGAGGCTGTGGGAGCCTGGCTGCGAGTTTGGCACCTCTGGGTGGATGCCCACCCACAGCAGGCTTTGAGGCTGGGCTGCCTGCCACCTGTCTGGGCCTCCCATGTCCATCAGCCTCACCACGACCTCCAGCGCACCCCCTCTGATTGGAATAAAATCAAACCAGACAACACAAAGAGTGAAGAACTCAAACAAGAAAATGTATCAGAAACACAAAATGCTGCCCGTCATCACACACTACAAACAAATGAGCACAAATACAGAAAACAAAACTTCTGAATTGATCTCATACTCAAGAGCTTTTATTATTCAGCTGAACTCAAACTGAAGTCGTTTATATTTTTGAGTCCAAAGTGAACTAAGAGCTCACAGGTAGTATGAAATCAGTACCCACAATGCAATCTGACTGCCGGATGTTGGTTTGTGAATTTGTGCGCTGAAAGTATGACGAGTCAGAGTCGAATCAAAGCAGCTGCGTCAGACACAAACAGCTTTAACTTGAATTTAATTTAAAACAGAACAAACCACCTCGATGTGTAAAAAACAATTTTTTGTTTTTATCTGCATTGTGTTGACTCTAACACTTTTTAACACAAATCAAAATTTCTCCGACTTGCTTGGTTTAATACTTCAGACCACATTAGCGCTTCATGAAGATTAGCTTTATTTCACTCATTCTTCTAACCGCCTGCTGGTGTGAAGCTCTAATGCAGCTGATTCTAAATGAGTTTTTGTTTATCTCAGATGTGTGTGGTGACATTAGCTCCTGTGTGTGTCTGTGTGTGTGTCAGCCGGTGAGGGCGATACATTCTGCACCCTTGGTG